>NC_011669.1:752123-1052123 GCF_000150955.2 Phaeodactylum tricornutum CCAP 1055/1 | reverse complement strand
CAATTTCACAACTGGATCTCCTGTCCGTGTTCCGCAACCAAGGTGTCATACCAGACGACCGCGTCATTCGATTCTTCTTTTAAAATCAAGCTGCACATTGCCTCCCCCTTCTCGTTCAATAATCTCACATCCGTAGAACCTTGGCGGGTGTTTCGTTTTCGGTAATAACAATTTTGTAAACGTTGGAGAGCTGCAAATGAAATTCCGTCGACTGGTCTTTCGACGCAAAAGTCATAAGATTGGCGCCGGTACTCGGAGACTGTGTTACTTTCATGACGGGACCGAGTTCTGTTGTCGTTTCCAGAATGGCTCCCTTGCCAACTACGACAACGCGGAATAGATACTTGGAATTGTGAATTGCTTCCATAATGTCAAACACTTTCTGTTCTGGTTTTGTTAGTTCGCCCATGCGACGCTCTTTCTCCATGCTAGTATCGAACAAGATTGTTCGAGAAGAAGACACCAAGCGACACATATTTCCTCGTGTTACTGGCGCCATCGCGAAGGCGTCCGAGAGCTGCACTCGAGCTATTAGTAAGAAAGAAAGAGCGATAGCAAACATCGAAACCAGAGTCTTCATATTGTTGGCACTGGCGCAAGTTACTAAAAAAATTCTTTTTCAACGTTACAATGAACCTGAATTTGTGTTGATGGACTGTTGGATCTTTGCACCCACGGTCAAGGTCAACATGGGAGTGGATCGAGAAAGCAAGTTGTCGATGCAAAAAATGGGAAAAATCGAGTCCTGTCTCGAATTGGCGCCAAAAACACGTCAGAATTGAACCTTTGTTTTTGCCAATCCCAGTCAATCTCACGGTCAATGCTCTCTGGTGCCCAGACGATCACAACGAACCTTCTCGTCTTGATGACCATGGTGATGTTTCTGTCCACAGGTATTCTTTTAATAAGCGCGTGCGCTGTTGGTGCCTTTGCACCGATCAGAGCGCCATCGTTCCGACCGAAGGTAGGATACATTCCGGATGAGGTAAATTCGACTCCAGTATGAACAGTCTTTTCTCATTGGATTTTGTTGTATTCGCAGACGCATCTCAGAGTAGTCGAACAGCTCGACATCGGCACGGCACGTGTCTCCTTCTTTCTGTATGTAAATCGATGGCGTAACAAGAACCGAGTGGCAGGGCTCAATAACCCTTGTCTTTGCCTCTAACACTTGCTTGTGACACTGGCTATTCCTTGCGGCGACAGGTGGTTCTTTGGCGCATCGGGCGGCGCCGGCATCGCTAGAAGTTCCTTTCCACGAATGTACAACAATGTTAAAACAATCCAAGGCTTGAAAGGAAAAGGACCGACGCTTGGAGGGGAGAAGCTGGGATTAAACCCTTTATGTGGGTACCCAGAAGACTTGAGCATTGCCGACATAAAAAAGATCCTTGATGACTGCCCTTCGGTTGAAGAACTTGTGAGAAAGTATCCCGTAGAAGGCAACTTTCTCGCGGATCGAGGCTAGTATGTGATAAATGGGTGTGGTTTTCTGCAATGTAACATTTTGGATATGTCTCTTACCAACCCTTCTATCCGTGTTTGATAGCTTGACTTATTCTGCCTTTGCCGAGGCGAACAAGAACAACAATCCACTCACCGTTCGTGCTATCTTCGATACTCTTAATACTTCGACAGACGTTTGCAACCCAGAGACAGCACAAGAAAAGCTGGATTCTTACAGAGAGAATCCTGATCTGATCAAAGGCGAGCTCTTGAAATCCAAATTGATTGGGTTCTCTTCCATTTTTGTGTTGCTCTTTTTGCTCGGGCTGGCCGATGTGATTGCCTTTGGCCATGCCAAGGACGGCTGGTTCCCAGAGTGGCCCGGTGCGCAGAATTTGCCGTGGTCTCTTTTTGACGCCGATATCGGTTTGGGCGCTATCCCGCAATATTGGGTTTCCGACGATTAAACACTTCCCCTAGAATTATTTAGCAGCTTTTTAAAGAGGTCTGTTCAAAATGAGCCCTAAAGCTGGCCGGAGTTAAACCTATGGCTTGGACCGACTATTGGAGGATCTTCGTGGCGGTGGACCCACTTCTTCACGAAATTTGCGCTGTCGACGCATGCGGTCGCTTCGACTCTCAACAACCGGTCGCCCAATCCCGTTATGCACAGTCCATAGCCAGTCTTTATAGAGATTCAATCTCCAATCACTCTCTTCTTTTACCACATCAGCCCAATCGTCGCCTAAAATTTTGAGTCGCAATCCAGCCTCGTTCCTCAAGAGCCTTCGAAATGTATCCATATCGGGCCAGACACCTGAACTGGACGACGGGGGATCGTCTCGCGCTCGTTGCTTTGACGGCTGAGACCCGCGGCCACTGTATATTGTTTTTTCACGACGGCTCTCCCCTGAGCTCCGACGCTCACGTGGACGAGGCCGTTGCCGTCGATCCGTATTTTCCGCTCTCTCATGAGGAGCGGTCGCCCTAGATTCGTCTAGAAACTCATCGCCCCTTCTAATTCCTGGCGGAGGTCTCCTTCTACGGTTGCCATCTTTCGTTTCGTCTTGTATTGAGCTACCATCTCGACTAGATGATGCGGCCACTCGCGGCCTTGGGCCACTATTGCCTTCCGTTGTAGTTTGGGTCCTCCTTTGATCCCCAGGCACGTTGCGATCGTATTTTCCAGTTGCATCACCAGTCGATTCTTGTTTCGTCCCTTTTGCGACTGCGGGCTTGCTAGATCCAGTAGAATCTCTTGTAGAAGATTCTTCATATCTTTCTTTTCCAAGAGGATTAGCCATGAACGCTCCTTTGATGTCCTCTTCCAATTGTCCCGCTGGTCGATGTGAAATGGGTGGTTGATCGTTGCTGGCTTTATCTGCCTCCTCCGAAAGAAGGTTCATCTCCGCGTTTTGAATTGCAATTTCTGTGCGTCTTCCCTTTGGAACTTTCCATCGAACTGGAATACCGCCCGAAGGCTTGCGGACTTGTTCTTCGATGATCAACTCTAACGCATCGGCTTCGAGAGAAATGACATCCTTTTGCGTGTAACCCAACTCTATCATTTTTGACAACGGTACTTTTTGCCAAACATTCAATGTCGGACAGAAGTAGGAAATAATGAGATTTGACTCCTCCTCAAAATCCGTGTTGGTGGTAGTAGCCCGAGTTGGGGTGTCTGCTGGCTGGTCATCATCACCTCTCCGGACACCACCATCCGGTTTAGCGGTCTTCTTTTCCGTTGCTACTAGTGGGTTGTTTTGGTGGGCGCCACTTTCCTTTTTTTCTTTGCCCAGAGAGTTTTTCGTTGAATTATCGAGTCGCGGGTTTTTCACCGGCAACGCGATTGGTTTTGAATCGTCTCCCGTCACGACGCTCGAGCTTGGCCATTCATCGTCCGCGTCGAGCGTCGCGGATACTCGAGAAGCATCCTTTTGTTTCTCAATCGTTTCGTTTTCATACATCGCCTGTGCTATTTCGTTGACACTCGAGTTTGATGCAAATGTGTTTAACTTTGTACTGTTCTTTGCTTCCTCTACGGAACACGCCTCGGAAACGACGGTGTCGTTGTGCTCGTGCTTTATGGCAATTTCGGTCGTTGCTACGGACGTTACCAGTGCTTTGGAGACCTCTGGCGAGCTGGTATCGGATTCCTGCTGGCGGACAGCTTTGTTAATTGTTGAATTGGGAATGCTGATTGTAGAATTGGGAACAGAGATCAATGTCTCATGGTTATTTCCAGTCCGGCCAGTTTCTTTGTTGTCGTCAGTTGGCTTCACCGATCCAGTCGTTGTTTTTGTCGTGTCCACAATGACGTTGGTTGTAAGATTTTCGACCATCAGCGACTCGTCTCTATTCATGGCTGTCTCGACTTCTACAGTATTTGCTGAAATGGACAATGATGGGATCGCCGTGGCGACTGGCGTAGACTTTTGTGGTTGACCGTTCTGTGCCGTCCCGTTCGATTCCACCTTTGCCGGATCGGGTTGACTCGTCGGTGCGGAACTGCTGCTATGCCGTGACGCGACAACGTCAGCGTCAATGGTCGTTGCTTTTGACGCTTCCGGAACGACTGCGAATTGTTGGCGACTGTCCCGTGCCAGCTGCACCAATTCCGGATCAACTTGATCGTCCCCCAAAACGTCGGCCACGAACGCTTCGAACCATTCCGGATCATTGGCGGCAACTTGTCGGTACAACTCTTGGATATTTTCGTCCCCATCGCCATCCATGCCTACACCTTTGATCGGTCGCCAACGAAATTTTGGCTTCGGAAAACTACCAAAGCTTCGTAGATCGGATCGAAGCAAGGAAGGAGTACCGAAGGCTTCGGTCGTTCGAGCCAAGTGATTCATCATCAGGAGTATCATCATACCGCCAGCAGACCTTTGCGGATCCGTCTCGAGTCGCATACTTCCCGTGAGTTCTTCGCAATCAACGATGCTGACGCTTGCAATGATTAGGTCTATGGACTGACACCAACATGTCCTCCAGCGTTGAGATAAAAAGGTGATCACTCGGGCTAGGGCGTACGGTTGGGCACTTTTGTGTGAGATCGACATGGTCGTGGCAGGGAGGGGAGTATTTTTGATGTTTGGTGTCCGTCCCATGTCGGGTTTCACCTTGTATTCCATATACCGCGAACAGTTGAAACGTGGAACTTGAGGCACGACAGACCAAAAGCGACTACCGAAACCTGGTCCACGTCATCATACGAGTGTGTTTCCTTGGCGTCCGTCCCGTGACGGAGTCCTGTAGAATCCCGTCTGACTCCGTACCGCGTCCATGACGATGACAGAAAGATCTCGTTCGATCCTATTCTGTCGTCCTCCTCGCGATTATACACACACACACACACACTACTCTCCCTCACGCTGACCCGGTCGGTTCGAATGCCTACATTTCTCGTGCGTTTAGTATGAAACTTGCCAACGTTCACGCGTTTGGTTACATGGCCTGGTTCAGTTCTTCGGCCCGTGCCTTCACTCGTGTTGCTGCCTCCCGTAGCGTTCCCGTTGCTGCCCGCACTTGCTCCTCCCGCACCATGTCGACCGCATCCGTCGACGTGGCGAACCCGCTCCTCCAGCAGGAGGATTTGCCCAAATTCGCCTCCATTCAGCCCACCGATCTGACACCTGCCGTGGAAGATCTCTTGTCCAAGATGAATCAGGATTTTGATTCCTTCGAGACAAAACTGACGCAAGCATCCGGTAGTATGGAATTTGAAGACGTCTTGCCGGAACTGGAACGCATGCAGTTCGGCCTCGGCTACGCCTGGGGCGTCGCCGGACACCTGAACGGTGTCAAGAATGGAGACGAACTCCGGCAAGCGTACGAGGCCAATCAGCCCAAAATCGTGGAAGCCATGAGTAAATTCCGTCAGAGCAAACCGGTGTACGACGCGCTCTCGGCCATTGACGAAAAGATCAAAAGTACGGATGACGCTTCCTTTGCACTGTCCCAGAGACGTCGGGCTGTCGAGAGTTCGCTACGATCCATGACACTGGGTGGTGTCGGGTTGGAGGGTGACGACAAGAAACGTTTCAACGAAATCAAAATGAAACTGGCGTCGCTGAGTACAACCTTTTCCAACAACGTCTTGGACGAAACCAAGGCGTTCAGCGTCACGATCGAAGACGGCAGTAAGCTGGAAGGCGTGCCCGATTCCGCCAAGGCCATGTGGGCCCAAGCGCACATCAATTCACTGAAATCCAAAGATGGCAAGGAAGATGAGGAGGTCCCGGAAATGGACGCCAACAAAGGACCTTGGCGCATTACTCTCGACATGCCGTCCTACATTGCCGTCATGAGTCACCTTCCGGACAGGGCGTTACGCGAACAGGTCTACAAGGCTAGCATTCAGCGGGCGTCGGAGCAGAGTAACGACAAGAATAATGTACCACTCTTGTACGAGATTCTCAAACTGAAGCAAGAAACTGCCAAGCTTCTGGGCTTTGACAACTACGCCCAACTCAGTTTGTCTTCCAAAATGGCACCGTCGGTGGAAGCTGTCCGTGAGTTATCCGATCTGATTGCGGAAAAAGCCTTGCCAGCGGCCGAAAAGGAGCTTGCTGAAATCACGGCGTTGGCGCGGGAAAAGGGTGGCGAGGAATACAGCACGGAGAACCTCGACAAGTTGATGCCGTGGGATTCCACCTTTTGGAGCGAACGGTTGAAAGAATCGAAGTTCAATTTGACCGAAGAAGAAACTCGTCCGTTCTTTGCCTTGCCCTCTGTTCTGGATGGTATGTTTCAGCTGGTTGAGCGTATTTTCAACATTGAAGTCAAGAAAGCGGACGGCGACGCCGAAGTTTGGAACAAGGACGTTTCTTTTTTCAAGGTGTACGACGCCGATTCCGGCAAGCACATTGCCAGTTTCTTTTTGGACCCATACTCGCGTCCTGAAGACAAACGCGGCGGTGCCTGGATGGATGTGTGTGTCGGTAAGTCGGAAGCCGTACAACGCGACGTGCCTGTAGCCTACCTGACCTGCAACGGGTCTCCACCGGTCGGTAGCACGCCGTCTCTCATGACATTTCGTGAGGTCGAAACCTTGTTTCACGAATTCGGACACGGTCTGCAGCACATGTAAGTGGACAATGTGTGTAAGGAAATTTTTGGAAAAGAAGGTGTTCCATGTCTAACGCGTTGCACCTGCTTGCTACGTCAGGTTAACCACTGCCTCAGTGGGAGATGTGGCTGGCATCAACGGCGTCGAATGGGACGCCGTCGAATTGCCTTCACAGTTCATGGAAAACTGGTGTTACGATAGACCCACTATTTACGGCTTTGCCAAGCACTGGAAGACGAATGAGCCGATGCCCGAGGAAATGTTCAATAAGCTTTGTGAACAAAAGACGTTCAATGCTGGTATGATGTCCTGTCGTCAGTTGCTGTTTGGTCAATTGGACATGGAGTTGCACTCCAACTTCGACCCGGAGGCTGGCGAAAGTGGAAAAGGCGAATCCGTCTTTGACGTCCACCGCCGTATGGCGGCCAAGTACACACCGTACAGTGAACCGTTACCCGAGGATCGTTTCTTGTGCACCTTTCAGCATATCTTTGCCGGTGGTTACAGCGCGGGATACTATAGCTACAAGTGGGCCGAAGTCATGTCGGCCGACGCCTTCTCGGCGTTCGAAGAAGTTGGCCTTGACAACGAAGAAGAAGTTAAGAAAGTGGGACGAAAGTTCCGGGATACAGTCTTGAGTTTGGGAGGAGGTGTCGATCCCATGCAAGTGTTCAAACAATTCCGCGGTCGTGAACCAACACCAGATGCTCTCCTACGCCACAATGGGTTGGTTTAAGATTTTAAACGATAGGGCACGATATACTTACATTAGCAGCCTTGTATGATGATGCATCGATACACGTCGACCGCTACCGACCTGAACGACCCAAGTCAGCGAAACTTCTCTCCACTATTCTTCTCAAGAGCAATGCACTAGAACTTTACATTAACGAAAAGGCAAGTTGCAGATGACAAAAAGAAGTGTTCCGATACCGGGACTCGAACCCGGGTATCCTGCGTGAAAGGCAAGTATGCTAACCACCTACATCATATCGGATCCATTTTCATAGCTCAAAAGACACAAAACTTATATATATATTCTAGTTACAGGTTTCTTTTCCCGTTCCCATCGTTGCAAGCTCACTTCTTTCGTTGTCATTTGAATGAATCAATCACTTTGAGGACCATGGTAAGTAATTTCCACAGTTTCGTTGTGCACATCACGTGAGTACGAACTGTGTGTCACTCACACTACTGGAACGCGTTGCACGACATGGACCTTTTCGGATCGACTCTGTTGCTCAGCCCCCGAAACAACGGACACGCAAACGGGCACGGACCGCGATACCAGCGGCCCCTCCCGCCGACGTGCCTCCGCCCGTCCGACAAGCCATGAACGCTTTGTTCGCCGATACCGACTTTTCCAAAGGTACGACCCACACGAGTCTCCCCGCATACACGCACACCAATATTGTTTCCACGTTTGCATCTAACGGCCTGTGTATTACTTTGTCTAATTTGTTTGTTTGGTAGACAAGGAGGAGAACGTGACATGGATAAAAACAAATTTACGGAACAAGTTGGAACTGTGCGCCGTCACCACCAGCGACGTACGGTCCTGTTGGGCTGAGTCGGATACGGAGACGACCAAAGGTAATTTGGAGGCTCTGACGGTGGCGGCATGGAATCAACAGAGTCGTGCGGAACGCGCCTTTGACCTTTTGGACGAGGCCGGCAAGGGGATGATTGTGTTGGAGGATCTTGAACGAGTAGCGGCCGAATTTTTGGGAGATTCCGTCACCCGCGACGATTTGGAGGAAATGATCCGCGAAGTGGATTCCACCGGTGACGGGTTGTTGAACCGCACGAGTATTTGCCGACTCGCGCGAGAAATTAATTTGTAAACTAACCGTAAATGATGTGCGAGTAGGAAATGGTGTCTGGGACCATTCTTTCTTGATGTTGTGCATTGCTCTAGTACTAATGTAAGCGCACGGCAACTTATACGGTGGTCTTCAAATTCTAGAGAGGAGTCTATTCCATTTCTCGAGTCCTCATCAACCTTTCGCTAGTCTTCGAGCCGACTCGAGACATGACAAGTTGCTTTTTTATGGATAGTGCCTACTGTGTTATACCTACCTCTACTAGAGAGGGTAGTCGCCCATATTCTGTCCCTCCGCTCGGGAAAGTCCAGGCGCACAGTCCCAACCCTGGCTACCGGTATTCAGTCGTACGCGACTCGCTGGCCTGTCCGCGAGCCGGGAACTCTGATGGAATTACAGACGGACATACGTCATTCCACGGTGCTACTCGTAACGGTGGCGCACGACAAAGATTGCGGTATTGTTTTCCATCAGCAAAAGACACGGGACACAACCCATCACTCTACGTACGCGTCTACACCTACATACGCTTGGCGGTGATTTTTGCTGCCACCCGGACCCGGACAGCTCACAGTCAAAAGTCAATCCAAAAAAATCAACCACCACCCGAGACGAGTTGCGAACAGTCGCATCACCGTATTATATCTGAGCACAGTATCCTTCGTTGACTCACACAGCCTGTCTCACCCACCCAACCAAGCAACCAAGCAACTATCCAAGCATCACCATTTAACCTATTGTAACCATGATGAAGACGTCTCTCTTTCTAATCGCTGCCGTGACAACGTGCGCATCGGCTTTCACACCGATGCAGATGCCCGTACGTACCCACAGTGTTTGTGTGTGTGTAGGATGATATCAATCTCGTGGATTGCGAGAGTCCTCGAGTCGTTCGGACCGCGGACTCATCGCATTCTCGCTACCACACTCGTTCGTTTTGGGAATCCTTCCTTTCGCTGTTTCACTGACTTACTCGTGACGTTTTGACCTTTTTCCACCTTCAGGATTCTTCGTCGGTTACGGCGCGTCGCAATTTTTTGCAAACCGCCAGTGCCGCGGTGATTGCGACGACGCTACCGGGAGCGGCGTTGGCCGAGATTGTCGTCCCTCCCCAGACCGTCGACTACGAGTTCCCCACAGATTGGGGACTCACCTTCAAGTACGAAGAGGACGCCGTCAAGGTCCGCCAACACATGGTGGTGGCCACCGGCATGGCCAAGGGATCCGAGAAGATGGAAGAGTTTGGCAAAAACATGAAGAAGGAAATGGTCGACTTTGTCTCCTACTACCGTCGTTTCCCCAAGGTGGCTGGCAAACCCTCTTTCAGTACCTTGTACACTAGTATCAACGTACTCGCTGGACACTACACGTCGTACGGATTCAAGTACCCGCTCCCGGAGAAACGACGCAAGCGTTTGTACCAGGAGTACGCGGAGATTGAAAAGTCGCTGAAGCGTGGCCGCTAAAAGAAGCGTAGGGGGCGGAACGCCTACATGTTGAGTTATTTCCTGGCCATGATCGGTGTGCTATGCACCTTTCATGCCCAATTCCTTCCATTACCCTTGACCCATTTGCGATGACCCCTGGCGGAATCGGAACGAGTATTTCTCTCGTTTCGGTCTCGACATCTTTGTTTTGCTAAAATAACGTAATTCGTATTCGGCGTTGGCGTTCAACTTTTGTGTGTTGTGCGCATGCGTAATTCAACAGAAATTGTCGCGTAGCTAGAACTGATATAGGCACAGCAATTTCCACTCATTGCAAACACACGTGCATCATCCATGCGTCACCAACGTCTATCTACACCCTCATACCAACATTAAATACACAAATACGCACACACACACACGCATGGACTGTTAGATTACCACTTTATCCTTAAAAAAAGGTCTTTTGCGAAGGGCCTCGGGAAGCAGATAATCGTGTTACGTTACTCGGAATCTTGACGGGCCGTTACCTTCGGCCGGCCTCCGAAAATCTTGGCAAAACTGTAGAGGAATCCTCCGCACATACTGACACCAATAAAGAACCACGTTTGTGGAGTAATGACGTTGTCAAAGAGAAAGAACCCGAGCATGGCAACGGGTACCTTGTTGAGTGATCCGACAATGGCGTACGTGGTGGGTCCGGTGGTTTGGACGCAGTTGAGCGAGGCGAAATTCAAAAAGAATCCGACAAAGCCGGCCCAAAAGTTCTTAATGCCGTAATCTATCGTGTGCAAATCCGGTGTGTTCCAGAACATGTCCACTTGTCCGAGCGCGTAGGCGGCGGGCAACAAAAATACGATACAGAGTACGTTATTCACGTAGACCATGCCGAATTTGGACATTTTGACGGACTGGGTAGCGAATTTCATGTAGAGCACGTATCCGCAGGTGGCGACGCAGTTCATGGCCATCCAAAAGAGACCAACGAGAGTGATTTCCACGTCGTTCCAGGCGGCGGCAACGGCACCCGAAAGCATGACCCCAAAGGCGACGTAAACCAGTCCTTCCGGCCGTGCTCCGAAACAAACGTAGTCTCCGGCGGTGGTGAGGATGTTGGTAACGTTCTTGAAGACGGTAACCATGGGTACAGAGTTGAATTGCAACGACGCCATGCCGGTGAAGAGCATGAGACAGAAAAAGATATTGACGGGAGCCCAGGACTTGGCCACGGCCCAGGTCAGGGGAGGGTATTCCACCCAGCCGGCTTTGCGGCAGATCTCGACGCACACGACCGCCGTGACGGCTTGAAAGACAACGAGGAGAACGTTCAAGTCACCTTGGTACAAGTGCCCGTAACTACAGATTCGGAATAAAAGTAACAAGAGCGGGTGAGTCCACGTTTGTTTTCTGCCTCTGAAACGGACCAAACCAATAGACACACGGTGTTTCCAATTGGAACAGTTCCAATCGTAGCACACTTCTACACAAACACACATCCGTCGTTGGGTACGTACCTACTGGCGAGACTCTTATTGACCAGAATCATACTGACACTGCAAAAGCTGTAGAGAGTGCAGGCTGTGACGGCCTTGACGTTGCTGGGGGACATGAGACCACCCCCGTGTTTGACGACGGCATTGTGGTTGGCCGGAGGGTGCGATGGCGGATTGTGGGTACTGTCGGAGTAATCACCGTGCTTGTGGTGTACGAGCGGTTGGGCCAATTCCACATCCATCATTTCCTTCTTGGACGGAGGCATCGTCGTGGAACGAACTTTGGCGGAATCGGGTTGGGGAAAAGTAATGATGGAACCGGAAACGTGATTCGATTCGGTCTGTTGTTGTAATTGTTGGTTGTTTCCTGACGATGAAACACTACACACACAAAAACACACAAGCACACAACCAAGTAAAGGAAATGCCAACGAACAGCAATCAATACTCGTCGAGGTTTAGTAGTAAACGTGCGGTTGACTGTAAGTCAAGATCGTTTACGAGACAGCCTCCGCCTTTTTCTGTTTGTGGTTTTCGGTTCGGACGGTGAGGGAAAGGGAAGAGTACGAAATCGATCCACCCCGCACTGTTGATTCCGGTTGCCCGTTGGACAGAATTCGCGGACGACGAAACTACCACATGATACCTCCTTCACCCTAACGACCGTTGAGAAACGGTCCGTACCACTCGTCCCACGCGAAGCAGGCATGGCCCGCGTCCGCATCCCGAAGGAACGGGACTGGAAAAGGTCGTGTGGTTGCGGATCACGAGTCCAGGGATTCGCGTGGGTTCCACCCACGGTATCATACATCTCCCGCTACCGGACTGGATTGTCGATAGGGTTGGACTGGATCGAATTCCCGGGGATATGTCTGTGATTTATCGACGGTCGGAAAACGCGACAATAGGAAAACATGTAAATCTGTGAATACTTAGGGAAATTCGGAAAGGGCACGAATGTATGGTTCAAGCGATCTGTCAACCACAACCGAGTACCGGGAATGACAAACTGCTTACAATCAGAAGAATGGTCCAACCAGGCCAGGGTGGTTTAGCGACACAGGGGCTACTTAGCATTCGGATCGTAGTGTACGAGGGCCTGCCAACTTTTGGCTCGAGGGAGACCGTTGTTTTCGAGGGGCTTGGTTCACGGGACCAAAATTCGCTCCGACCATAGCCCCAACGGAGCTGGACTGTTTTACATTTATAGAATGAGGCTAGCGTTCGTTGGCTGCGAGTGCCAATGTGCGGAGTGTGAAGGAATCGGCAGCACCCTACCAAGAACCCTTTTCTATTCCAAACGGATGCATCGTCCACCGGCGTTGCGCGAACGCATTCGTGGTTTTGCTCTATAGCACGAACTTCCAATTTCCTTAAATTTCCTCCAGACCGGATGGAAACACCATGGCTCGTTCAATCAGTTGACTCACATCAATGTGGGCGCGATCTCTCGTACTGGCGTCAATGTGGTACGCCGCCACGAGACTCGCGAATTGTACGGCCGATTCCAGATTCAACGATCGGTTGGTCATGTAGAGATTGCGCGGTACGCCTTCGTCCACCGAGCTTTGGTGGGACGTGTCGAGGCGGATGGAATCGAATGTTTCCATCGCGTCAAGTACCGTCGTGGAATCACTTTGCTCGTTCGCGTCGTTCTCTTCACTCGCGCGCCGATCGTACAACGTCTTGACCTCGGCGGACTCGTTTTCCCACAGTTCGTGGCACATTGTAAAGATCGCTTTCTTGTCGTCCTGGCATTGCTTCTTCAACGTCACGTAGTTTTCTCGCATGTACAGAGTGTACGGTGTCAGTTTCTTTTTCGCTTTCGGTGAAGGACTGGAAGGCCCCGAAAATCCCGCACGCTCGTGCGAGTGCTTCGACACGGCCGGGGATCCTGTACCGCTGTGGGCCCGCGGCGGCGGCGGGACGGTCATGCCCGTATGGCGCAGCATGGCGGCCACCAGCAAACCCGAAGTGAACGCATCGCCAGCCCCGTTGCCATTGATTGACGCCGAAGGAGCGAGTTCCACCGCACCAATATGGGCCGTACCGTCAATCCAAGAGGTCGGGAGCGTGGGACTCCGGCGGAAACGTTCGCGATCGTTGCAACTGACAAAACTACCCTTGCGTCCCCGCGTCACGGCTACCACTGCTACGCCGCACGACAGAAAAAGATTCACGGCGCTAGCAATAGCGTAGTCATCCTCCGATTGCGTTCCGGGCGTGCCTCGAATCGTGCACCCGGTCAGCAACGCGAGTTCGTCTTCGTTGAGGTGCAGAATATCCACGTGCTCGAGGGCCGCACCAATGACCGGATCGTTTCTCAGATCCGTCACCGACCGCAACGAATTTGTCATACGGAATGTGGTTTCTGGGACGCCGTTCAAATCAAGTACGGTAATACCTCCTTCAATCATGTTGCTTCTTGCTTCCAGTAACGTTTGGGCGAGTGCCTCGCCCTGAATTTTGGGAAGCAAATGCGGATAGCCGAACAAAAAGGCTCCGTAGATCGGGGTCATCTGCTCCAAGTCAGCGTGGTAGTTTTCAATGTCATCGAACGACATGTGTGATGTATCTAGCACAGGTCCCGACGATCCTGAGGAAAGACTTCCTATCATCTCGACCACTTCCCGGGCGGAGAAGGTCGAGTTCGAAGCGGCATCAAAGAAGCATCCTCGCCGTCCGTCTTTGTATATGGGCAACACCGACAGCGCCGTCCGGGCGTGCGGATCCTTTTCCCGAGCCGTTTTGATGTACTTGGTTTCCACATTTCGACAAGTGTCGCCGCAGTACTCCAGCAGAGAAATAAGTTTATCACCAGTGCTGTCTTTACCGATTTTACATAGGGGCACCACAGAATGGACTACCGGAGGTGTCACTTGCATGTAGCCATCGTCTAGCGGGGCTCCGTGACACAGTCTGGCCAATGTCTTGCAAGCCATTGCTACGCTCCCACCACCAATACTGTGTTCTCCCTCAAAACTCTCAATATTCTCTCCTCCGTCTCCACCACTGGCTTGGTTGAGCTGCATGTCAACGCAGGCTAAACCAGCGCAAACGATTCGAGCATCGTGCGGAATGGCCCACTCGGTGGTCTTTTCCTCCGGACGGATACGGACGCGTTTCTTCGCCGAGCTCTGTTCCGGCTTCTTACCAACCTTGGCTTGATGCGCGGCCAACACTTGCGTCTCCAACTCTTGCATTTGTCGAAAAAAGCCAGGGTCAACGCCTTTGGCGGAACCTTCCGGTACCTTGAAGAGATACGCGAGAGCCTTGGACACTTTTTCGTAGGGCCAGCTTCGCGACGAGAAGTAATCACACCACACTGCACCATCCAACATGAGCGGCACACACAAAACGGAATCGGACGCCCTGGTGTACGTCACCATGGTATGCGTTTGTCCCAAAAATCCGAGGCTGGTGTACTCGACAAAGTCTCGCTTTTCGTCGTTGATAAATTCCGTAAACATAATGCTTACTTTGTGGTCCAGGTCGTCTTCTTGCCAGGCTGAAAAGATATCGTGTTTGACTCGAAGTTTGGCGCTGGCCGCCGTCTTGGCGGTAGACAAATTGCGCATATCATTGTTGCCAAGATGGTTAGAGGAGGCAATCACTTTCGGTTTGAGTCCCATGGTTCGAATGTACTCCACCGCCGCTGTCTTGAATTTGGTTTGGCCCGCTTTGAAATCCGTGCCCAGACAGTACACGCCCAACTGTTGTCGGGCCAAATCGTTCAGACCGGGACAAGCCAAGGTATTCTGACTGCCACCGTTGATGAAGGAACACCCTTCCAACAGTGCCGCCGTGGCGTACAAGATGGACGGTGGTAGCGGACCACCACGTTCGTCTTCCGTCAAGTCAATGGCGTCCAGTAAATCCTTGGCCGCCGAGTAGTGTTCGAGTAATTCACAGTTGGGTTCCACACTGGCGCTCCATATGACGGTCGTGTGACCGACCACGCCGTTACGCCACTTGAAGTACCGGATATCGGCACGCAAGCATTTGAGAGCTTCAGCATCGTTCGGTGCTTCTTCCTTGGTCAGTACGTGTGTGGCGGTGGTGTGTTGTGATGTTCCAATAAAACGGTGATCGTACACGGCCCGGAATACTTTGGTTTTGTTCATTTCGTCCTTCATTTGGCGGACCAGATCGTAATCCAGAATTTGTGCCGCCAACAAGGCATCGCCCGGTGGAGTGGGACGTATATCCTAGAAAGCGAGTAGCAAAGAGAGAGAGACAGAGAAACGAACGAGCACAGCAAGTAAAAAACTGCATTGAGTGAGCGGTACCAATATAGCGTAGATCAAAGCAGCAACGCACAAACCAGTAGACAGCGACAGGTTCCCCGCCTGCATACGGAACACGGAACGTACCCATCCTCCAATGGCAGCCATGGAGGCATCGGCGAGCCCTTTAACTCGATCCTTGTAGCCCACTCCGCCGTGCACTCCCTTTTGTTGCAATTGGGTAATGCATCCGTAATAGTTCGGTGTCATGGGTTCCCCCTTTGGTCCGTACCAGTGCCTGCCCAGTCGGTTGGCCAGTACACCGGCGAGCATGGTCGTACCGTTGGCCCCACCCAACCCCACGACGAGGACACCGAAACTTCCGAGAGTTTTGGGTTTGTGTTGCGCATCCTTGACGAGGACCGGTAGGGGTGTCTGTGGCACAGGATACGATTGTGGTGACATGAAGGGTCCACCGTGGTGGTGTCGGTAGCTGCTCGTCACCGAAACGGCCGAGGATGCCCCGTCGCTCGTCACCGACGACGCCTCGTTCCAGGCATCCCGAGACGCTGATCCTGGCGTATTGCTACTAACAAGGCGTTGTTGTTGTTGTTGTGTCCGATCACGAACGAACGAAGGAGTACCGTTGCGGGGACTGGAGCGAGCTTGACCCGCCAATGGTGAACCCGACGGCTTCATGCGACGACAAGAGTGCAGTGGTGGCAATGGACGGGTGTTCTAAAACGTAAATCGCGAATGGCAATGGTGCGTTGACACGTACGTATTGGGTACACGTTGCCTTGTAGTCGTCGGATGTTGGAACGATGCGGTAGGGTGGGAACGAATGCCGGGGAGGAGAGAGACAGACAGACTCCTTGGCGAGAAACCAGGAACGCCATTTCCGACAACGCACCCGTGCCGTCGGCGGTAGGGGCTCTGCGCTATACGACATGCTCTATATATTGCCTACCCCCCCCGTTGGAAGTCTACACGAAATAAGGAACCGTGCGTCGTACCGGAGGAAGGACGAGCCATGTAAAGCAGGGTAGGGTTATATTAGATTCTTATGGTGGTCCAAGAACCTCGTGACTCGTGGGAGAGAAAACCGGGTCGGGTCGACCATGGGTACTGGCACGTCCGGTCAGATCGGGTTGTTGACTGTGAATCTTCTTCGACACAACCCGTCATCAACACTACCATGCCGCATTCTTTGCGGTTTCTCGTCCTTTGCATACTACCGATACTATGTAAGGCTCAACGATCCAACAGTCCCGATGATTGGTACCAAAAATATCCTTTCTATCCCCCGTATTGTTCCACACCCTCGCAAATGGCGCTGCGGACGATTCCGCCTCTCGCAAATGCCGACCAATCCTTCGGCGAATCGCGATTGGAGCACGCGTCGGTCATTATCCGTCACGGGGCTCGGACGCCCTGGACATCTGGACTCAACTGTTGGGAAGGATACGCCGCCAGCAAGGAGACGGGGGTCTGGGATTGCGATTTGACCACCTACCTGGCTCCGCCACCATCCACCGACGGCACAGCCGCATCCAGCAACGACCCGAACGCCACGTTTCTTTTCGAAAAACGCTACGACGCCTTGCAGCATCCGGAACACGGTCTCTCCAACTATTTCAACGGAACCTGTCAACTTGGACAGCTCTTGCTTCGAGGATACGCACAGGAACTCACCAACGGCCAGCATTTGCGGGACGCCTACGTGTACGACGCGTCGCGCGAAAATCACGATCCCCGCATGCGCCTGTTGGACGTCACGACTGCAGCGGTGCCCTGGTCGGATACGAATCTGTGGTACCGTGCCGACGATGACCAACGCACCCTCATGTCCGGTCAAGTCTTGTTGCGCGGCCTGTTGGGTCCCGAAATACGCGCGCACGTCGACACACACGGTTCCTACCCCGTCATTCCCTTGCACACTGCGGATCGTGCACGGGACGTCCTGGATCCCAACGAAGCCGTGTGTCCGCGTTTGGCCGAACTCCGCCAACGCTTCGCCGCGTCCAATGCGTACCGGGCCGTGGAACGGTCGGCCGAAACGCTCCTACTCCGGCGCTTTATGCGAGACGTGCTGCGGATTGAGGGAGACATGATGGCGGTGGATTGTTTGATGACAACAATGTGCACGGATCGGGATTTGCCCGACGCCGTGAACGATTACCGTGGCACCGATCCGACGCGTCGGACCGGGGCACTCCACGACGCACCGCGCGATCACGTGCGGCGCGAAACTTCCGAGTACGGCGTCGATTTGTTCCAACGATTGTACGACTGGGATGTCCAATCCTACACGATGGTGTACGGGGCCAACGATGCCGAGTACGCCAAGCTCGGGATGCAACCACTGTGGCACGAAGTCGTGTCGGTCGTCCGGGGCATCGTCCACGGGGAAGCGACCGTGTGCTGTCCGGTCCGTCCCCCAGCGAAGCTGGCACTGTACTCGGGTCACGACACGACCATCATGCCAATGCTGGCGTCGCTGGGTCCGCACGTGTGGGATGGAATCTGGGCGCCGTACGCGAGTTTGCTCGTCCTGGAAGTGCACGCCATCAATCTAGACGGGGTCGCCAATCGGACGCGGTACCCGTCCGACTACGCCTTTCGATTGGTGTACAACGGTCAAGTTTTGACGTCCCGTATGGACGACTGTCCCGACGACGCCGAGCTTTGCGATATTCAGGTTCTGCTGGATCACGTCGAACCGTTTGCGACACCCGACTGGGACTGTCGACTACGGTATCCCACGGCGGATGCGGTGGCGGAGACCGTGAACCAGGCCGTACGTGTCGTGACGAGTCCTGGAGGCTTTCTGGCCTTGTTGATGCTGCTGGTGGGGAGTGCCGCGGTGGGGTCCGTTGGGACGGTGTGTTTGCTGACGAGATCGGGCTTTCGACGGCGGGAACGGTACCGGCTACCGTTGGACGACGACGAAGACGGTTTGGTTCTTGACGACGAGAACGAAAAGGATGGAATCTCTTTGGCCACCACCAATACTCGAGATGGCTATTCGGACCATAAACAGAGAGCATCTCTAGCAGAATCCAACCACACGGCGGACGAGGGAACCCTTCCCGACCTAGTCATGACTTGATAAGCGACCTGAAAATTAATTCGACACAAACATTTATGTAATAATTTCTTTTAAAACCACACATCTAACGTATGTTACGAAGCTGGCGTATAGTGTTGAATCGAGGGTGGCGCGACACGGTCAATCCTTGGATGGCAACGGATGCTTCTCGTTGTCCGTCCGGGACGAGGTCTGGGCTGCGGTAGCGGCGTTGCCTGGAGGTCGTTTTTGCATTTTGGGCAGTACAAATTTGTTGCGTTTGGATTGACTGTGGGGCGCGTGATGGAAGATGAGCAAACTGATGAGAAAGACGGCAGCGAGGGCCACGGGGTAACCAATCGTTTCCGTCCAAGTCCGGGGTCGTCCCTGCGATTCGGGTGATCCGTGTACCAGCATGTCCGATATGGACGGAAGATCCTTTTTGGCTGGACGGTAGCGGTATGTTTTGCCCGTTTCTGCTTCGAGTTTGTCCTTGACGGCGCGAACGTCGTCCGGAATCTTGTCGTCGCTGTCGTTGTCGTCCACGGTATCGTCCGGTACCGGTGCTTCCGGCTTTTTGCGTTGACGCAATGCGTCCTTGTTCGTTTTCTTGTTGTTGCCCATGACTAAATGCCGTCGAAAGGTGCGGTTCCGCCAGAGAAAGAACGAGAAGAATTTGGATCGATAGCGATGTTGCGATTGGAGATTGCCGGGAGGGATAATGATGGGGGATTTCGTTTCGTTCCGTCGTTCGGAGGGAACCAGCAGCCGTTGTCACTGCGTGTGGAATGGGTAGAGCGTTGGATTGCGGCCGAAGGATGCGGGTTCAATAAATAGAAACGTGAATTGTAAATTAGATACCTATTTAGAGAAATGAATCTTACTGACTGTGGATAAGTGTAAGTCCCCACTATATCTGAAACGACGTCGTCGTCCGCTTCGAATCCAGTAGAGATCAGACGAGAGATTGACAGTGATGCACGCCACAGTTCATGTAAATATAGCAAGCGACAAAACGCATCATCGTGTTGTTGTCCCGTACCACTCGTCCGCGTCCTCCAATGTCAGACACTGACAGTTAACTGTAGGTTTTTCCAAAATCAACCCCCAATATTCGACATTGCGACGTATCTGACATTATTGGATTGGTTGACTCCACAATTGACCACCGTGAATTGCCACCATCTATCTACCAGTCACTACGAATATGGTAGCGCGTGGGTTAGCATGTCCTCTTGCTCGAAGAGATCTAATTCGTTGGGCAAGAACAAGGCAGCCCAACGAGGTCCTAGCCACTGCGACAGCCTGTCGTTGGCTGTCGAACGGTAGTAGCCTTTACAGTAGCAGTTATAGCAACACAAGTAAGACGACCGCACCGGGAAACGGTTTGGGAATCTTTTGTGGAGGAGCGGGTCACCCGTACTCACAGCGTCGACCCTCCGCGAGCGCTCACTTTTCTTCGAATCCGAGCTCTTCCCCCGATGAGCCTCTGGCGGACGACTCCCACCGCCACCCCGGCATCGTCATGCACCCTGATTCCATCAGCGCAACGATACTTCCGGGTGGAACCCACGTAGAACACCGGTCGATACGAGGAGCTCCCCGTAAGCGCTACACGGAGTTGGCTTACGGATACTTTTGGATGCTCAAGGATCTCCGAACCTGCGAAGACAAGCCTTTGCTAACCAGCCCGTCCCTCATTCCGGAATCGAGAGCCCGTCCGTTTCCCAACTTGTGCAATTTAAAGTCCTTGTCGGGAGAGACGGTTGACGTACCGGACTACTTTGTGCGCAAGAATCGATCACGCGACACCCAGGCGCAGTGCACCCTCGTGGCCATTAGTTTTCGCGATTACGGCTATCAACTTTTGTCCTCCTGGATCGATCCGTTCCGGGAAGCTCTGCAAGACAAGGACCGTGTGGAAGTCATCCGTCTCAACATTTCGGAAGGATTTTTCAACAAGTGGATACTCAAAGGACCCGTACAGGGGTTGATGAAGAAGAATACGCCAGTGGAGGAACACGATCGGACTTTGCTCTACTTTGGCAGCGACCTCGCTCTCTTTAAGGATGCACTGCGTATGCACAATGTCATGACGGGATTCGTCTTTCTAGTCGACGGGGTTGGGCGAGTCCGCTTTGCTGGATCGGGCAAGGCCAGCGAAGACGAAGCGGCCCGTCTCGTGCGGATGGCCTCCGAACTGACCCCACTCATCCAGTCTGTCCCGGTCAACAGCAAGCAACCACGCAAAATTGGACCAAATCGAACACGACAGTAGTAAAGAAAAGCAGAGATTTATTGCGTTAAGAAATTAGATATTGGTACAACAGGAATCTATAAAGTCCATAAAAGTGATGGCCTGTTGGTCTCCTTGTCTAAAGCCGGCCGTACGTGTGCTTGTAAACGTTTGTGTGTTTATGTGTGAAAGCGTGTGTCGCACTAAATCCAGCCCGAGTTACTCGTTTGACCAATGGTGTGTTCCGCTTTGTCGATCGCCGCTCTCGTCTGTATTGCGGCGGCGTGGTTCGCTGGCAGTTGCGTTTTCTGCCACTTTTTTACCGTCTTCCAGCACTGGAGGGCCTCTTCGTACTGAGCCTCGCTGGCGTATAAGTGCCCGATCAAACCCGTCGTCTCCACAGCCGAGGCCGACTGCGGTCCAAACCGACTGTTTTGCGAACGCAAGCAACCCTGCAGAATCTGTACGGCCTTTTGGACGTGACGCGTTTTTACCTTGGCCAACGCCAGGTTCGTGAGACCGTTCAATACGATGTCGTGATCCTTACGAAAGACCGTTGTTTGCAGCAAAAGCGCTTCTTCGTACACGAAATAGGCCAAGTCGTAATCCTGTCGTTCCAAATACAGTTTGCCGATATTGGAGAGCGTCGTGGCGGCGTCAAATACGATCGACTCGCGTCGGATGGGTCCGTCCAGCCAGCGCCGCAAAATTTCGAGCGCGGTGGTGAAACTCGGCAACGCGGCGGTCAAATCGCGTTGTAGAAAGCGTACGACGCCAATATTATTGAGAATTTTGGCCCGTACAAGGTCGGCAACTGGTGGTACCATGTCTAGGGCCTTCTCGAGCGCAACCAAGGCTTCGTCAAACCGACCCAGTGCGACGAGCGCGACGCTTTGGCGGACGATCGAAACCACCAAGTCAGGATGGCGTTTGGGCAAATAGCGGGATCGTTCCTTGACGGCGAGCGTAAAATTTTCCAGTGCACGTTCGTACTGACCGCGCCACATTTCCACAATACCGATATTGTGCAAAACGGTGCCCTTGAGAAAGCGCAGGTTCTGGTCTTCGATCAGATTTAGTCCCTTGAGGAGTCGCGCAAAGATTGCTAGAGCGCTTTCGAATTGTCCCTTGGCCAAGGGTCCAGCGGCAATTTCCTGAATCACGACCAAGTGGGCGCGATTGGCAATCACGAAAGTGTCTTCGTCCACATCGATGGGGATGGAACAGTCGGAAATCAGATTGAGCAGGGGATCATCGTCGTCTTTCGGAACCTTATCTAAATTGGTCATATTGGTGGGTTGCGGTTCGCTACCCCATAGAGAGTCCCACAGTTTGTAACTGGGCCAGCGCACGCTGCCGTCTTCGGAAGCTTCGAATTCGTCCGTGTCGGCTGGCTGCAATCCTGGCAGCGATTGACTGCGGTATACAGTGCTAGAACTTGCGAAAGATGAAGCGTCCGTTGGTCGTTGTTCCACACGGACACTCCATCGATCCTCGCCGCCGGGAATGAATCCTTCCAATATAATTTCGGGAGCAGACCGTCCAGCGGACGTCCAGAGCATCTCGGCCACAATTCGCGGCGCCGTTTGGTACAAACTCTGTCCGGTGACGGAGTACGTCGGAAAGGTCCAGTCGGCCGGTAGCGCCGTATCGGCGGGTAAAGTGATTAGTCCGGCCCCACCCAAGGCTAAAATGTCGAGGCCGTCCAGACGTCCACAAATGGACTGGTCTTCGAAGGCTTGTGCTGGTGTCGTGGTTTCGATCGCGTTACTCGTCACGGCGACGGACGCCGACCTTGGACGTCGGGAATAGGTAACGGCATCGTCCGCACTACGAACGCGACGTCGATTGGCGATCGGATCATCGGTGTTTACCCGTTCCGCCGAGTCGGTGGACTTGGAGGACAATCGGGGAGCACCGGGATCGTCCGGTGCCGTCTTGACGCCCACGAGACGTTTGAGTTTAGACCAACGCGTTTTGGAATTCTTCTTGTCGTGCGGATGATTGCGACTCTCGCGTCCAGCTTTGGTGCGGTTGGAGACGTTGACCGTGTCGTGACTTGCTTGCGTGTACTGCGAAACGACAGAGCGCACGCCTTCGACGGTAGCGTTGTCGGACGCGATCGAACTGCGGTCTGGGGATTTCTTGGATCGTACCCGCGGCATGAGATGGAAGCGAATGAGCTTGCGGGAAGTTGAGGACTTGTGAATACTTTTGTACGAGCCACGATTCGTGAGCGTCCGAACGTGCTCTTCGTGCGACACTTCGACGTCGGACAAGTCGCCGTGGTTGCTGTCGTCGTCGGAAACCTCGGAAATGGATGCTTGCGGACGAGAAGAGGTCATTCTTTGTGTTTTGTGCATTGTTCGGTCGGTATCAACTTCCAAAGCAATGTATGGATATAGCTGTAGCGTAGCAATGATCCACTCACTCTTTGGATAATGTGATTGAATGCTAGTGCACGCAATTCGGGTCACGTGTTGTTTGTAAGGATCGTACCTACCTAACTGGAATGCAACTCTACTGGACTGTGAGACCGGTTTGCTGTTTTATTTCCTGGCACGGACTGTGACAAGGGAAAACCCCATCCGTGTATGAAACGAGTAGGGGGTTGCGGGGTAGATGGGGTGGGAAAGTCCCTTCCGGATCCCAATCGGATGTGTTCGCCGGTGCGGGTCAGAGACCCGAAACGTCCGTCGATCGACCCTTGAGGTCTGGTTCGTGTGGGAAGGATGGTAGTTTTGGTCGGAGAGGGAGACACACGAAAGCAGTCGTGGGTACAGGATCCGAGACATACACCTAAACCAAGTTTCTCATTGGGCCTTTCAAATTCTGTGTATTCTTATAGTGAATTCCAGCACATGATAGGATACGATTTAGATTTCTAACGGAAATTCTCAAAATCATGCGAACACATGTATTAGAAAGATCCGGGTTTAGTTCACTGGTATCGATATATTTTTGCATATTAGGGAAAACCTGGGGCATCGCGTTTACATAAATTCAAAATAAAAAGAGTCAATAATGAAAAGGTAACATTGGCCGTTCTGTGTTGCTTAGTACTTATTTCCATCGCAGCGAGGTCGTTGAAAATATTATCCGAGTTCGCAAAAGTGGATTTTTATTTAAGTAAAATAAGCGGTGGCAGTAATCTGACGAACTTATCTTTTTGTCGCCTAGGCGATTTGAACGCGAGCCTGCGCAAATGAAGCTTATCACTTAGCTTTCATGCTATCTATTTCAACAGGGACAACGGTCAAAAGTCATATTTCCTGAAATAAAATCGTAATTCTGCCTTCTCAAACTCGGACAATTTTGAGCGGGATTGTCGGTAGTTTTTGTATCGGCTTCACCTCTCACTCTCTAGAGCAAAGATGCACCACAAACACAGTTGACTGAAAGAAAGCAGAAACAGCGACGGCACGACGCAAAGTCAAGGGGACGGGAAAATGTTTTGCTCTAGAGGATGGAAGACCGTCCTGGCGTTCTGCACGTTGGTCTGTATTTCGCTCTTGCAAAAATCGCTTACTAGCGATATCAGGGGATCATCAAAGTCGACTTCTTTGCGGGGCGAAACTATCTCGTCGGCTTCTTGCGTCCGGGGGAAATGTACGGGTAACATCCAAGTGCCGCCAGCGTCTAGAAAACGGGACAAAATGCACACACAAAAGAAGCTAAAAACTTCCGCTGCGGCTATGACGTACAACACACTCTGCGAATACGTTGGATCCCAATCCGCAATCAGCTTGTGGACACAGTATGCCGACCGGATCCTACAGGAAAGTCGACTTTCTGTAGATCTAGACTTTAGCCAACGCAACATGATGCTGGAAATGCTTGACATGATATCACCTCGACTGCCGGACTCCCTTCAAGCCACAACACGAGATTGGGCTACCGTGAAACGTATTCTGGAACAAGGATGGGACCGATACCAATACTTGCAACAAATCAAAACATTTGATCAGGCTTCGTATACCGCAGACGAGCCTCGCATCATTCAGGTTCTTGTTGTTGGGGGGTCCGTGACTCAGGGAAACAACTGCTTTGCAATCAAGGGAGGTCACGGAAGGCACTGTGCCTGGGCAACTCGGCTGGAGTCTCTTGTCAATGGACTTGCTGGAGGACTACTCATAAAGGTCCACAATCGGGCTCTGGGGGGAGTCAATACAAAAATAGGTCAAGCTATCTGGGAATACGGGACTTCTCCGGATGATGATTTCTATCCAGATATTGTCATCAATGGGCATTCCACAAACGACGCAGGTTTGACCACACGCAAAGGTGGTCGCGACGCTGTCTCTGAAATGGCTCAGTCCTTTGTTCGTTCGGTGATGAGCGAGAAATCATGCTCAAAGCGACCGCTTCTCATCTGGCTAGACGACTACCTTGGTAATACCGTCAACAAGATCAAGGAGATCACAATTTTATCTCAAGAGATTCAAGTTTTGGCAAGCTACTACGGCTTTTCGTTTGTATCGTTTGCCAACGTTGTACGGGATTGGGTGTATGGGGACACTCACGGCACACTGTTTTCACCGCAATGGTATTCTGAGGATGGAAACTTTGTTGGAGAGCTACATCCTGGGCAAGGTATGCACTTGGCAACGTCCTGGATCATGGCTTACCACATGCTCAACTTAGCTACCAGGCACTGTTCCATTGAGGCATGGGGCAAACAAGCATTAGTTAGACAAGACGAGTCACGCAAGACTAGCGGCCACACTACGATAGAAGAAAATGCTTACTATCAGCCCTCGCCGACAGGTCTTCCACCCATGCTCACCAACAATTTACGTCTGGAGGAGGTCACCAAAGCATGGCAGGCAGATGCAGAAGATCGCGAGAGTTCTCTTGGGCCATGTTCCCAAGGAAATGCCTCGCAATGCGTCTTTTCCTGGATCAATGGTTTGGCAAGTAATGAAACCAGCTCTAGTATTCAAAATGTGTTTGCTCCGTTTTTAAAGCGTCAAGGAAAATGGAGTATTGGCAAAGTTTCAAATCGCCACAAGTTTGGCTGGGTCCCGGCTGAGCAAGGATCGGAGCTTTTGTTGGAGTTCCGCAATTTGACCCAGCCAGTTGGCAAGGTGACTCTTTTTCCTATGAAGAGCTACGGAGAGAAATGGAGTAATTCAAATGCAAAAATACGATTTCTGAGCAAGGCTGATGGGGCTACAACATGGTCAGAGTTGACCTCAGTGGATGTTTCTGGGGTCCACAAAAGGAGCACAAGTGAGACCTATGTGGTAGGTGTTGAGATGCCATCAAGAGTTCCTGCACATTCCACTTTTAGAATGAGCATGAAGTTAACCAGCGGTGGTACCTTCAAACTAATGGGGCTAACGGTTTGTGGGTAAATCAAATTATTGAAAACAATCGGGGCATACAGGCGTGTACTGTGTAGAAGCGCAATTGACCAGAGTTTCATTCCATATATGGACTCAAGGGGTACTCAGAGAGGTATGGCAAGGGGCACTTCTGTAGTTGTTAAATTTCCTTGCAATTGGGTTCCTTACGTTTGCTTTTGTAGATAGAATGTGTACGGTTAAAATTGTTTTCGGTGGTTTCTGTAATTACTGACAGTGACAGTGACTGACTGTATGACTGGAGCACGCTATCTATCATTATACAGTGGAAGTACTTCCCAGCAGTAGTCGCCCTACCCTTAAAACTCAGCAAACCTCACCCAAAAATTGACAGTGAACTGCATTGTCCAAAGGACAACCACAGCATGCCACAGCAAACGCGTGTATTGGGCCGGAAGCCCGCACATTCGTCGTCCAATATTCGACGATAATGATAAAATTGTTCGGTGCACTGGCCTTCTTGACAGGTTCTACTAGTGCGGGATTCTTCCCATCGGCGCCATTGCGCCTTTTGGTGCACACAATCAGTCGGCCCTCGACAGCCAAACCAACCCCTCTGCTACGCGCTCAATTAACCACGAAGGACGATCCGGTAGCAAAAACATCAAGCGTTTCGTCTCAAGAATGTGCGGAGTATGCGCTTTTTGGAATGGGATGTTTCTGGAAACCCCAAGAAGCATTTCTGGCTACACCCGGAGTCTTACAGGCTACGGCTGGGTACGCCAACGCGACACAGTCCACATCGGTCGACCAACCGTCCTACTTGACCGTCTGTAACGGCGACGGTCATACCGAAGCCGTCCTGGTCAAGTACGACCCCAATGTTGTGGCGTACTGCCAACTGCTGCGGGTTTTTTGGCAAAATCACGACGCTTCGCAGATTTCCGCAAAGATGCAGTACCAGAGCGTGCTCTGGCCCCTGTCGCCAACCCAACAAGCGACTGCTCAGGCTGACGCCGCACGGGCTACCGAAGCCTACCGCGAACAGTCATTGGCTCCAGTACGCACGATTGTGGTGGATCGGGTAGTGCCTACTACCAACACCTTTACGCCGGCGGAAAGCATACACCAGCGATTTTGGTCCAAGACCGCCGTCAAGATATCCATCTACCTGGCCGCCACCCTGATTGGTGTGTCCAACATCAAAGAGCGGGAACCGATACTAGACAGTCTTATAATCAAACCAATACTGGGATTGGTTGCTGTCTGGTTGCTCTGGGAGGTACGTCTATAATCCATGTCGTGAATCTGATCGGTCGCTCATTGTGGAACCGATTAACGCAAAACACCTTTTCTGCCTTTGTTTTACGTTCTGGTCCAAGCAGGTGGTTGAACTGGCTGTTTCGGCAGCGAGGTCTTTTGGATGGAGTCCACTCCGCCCAATAGACGAGGCCGATCGTTTGAATACATAGCCTTGGCCTCACAACCCTACACGAATGTAGAAAAGATCTAACTTTCCTGTTAAGCCGATGCCTCTCCGAGTATTTGTAAATAGAGCTCGGCAACTTAATAAGTTAACAAAGTTGGGAAGTTTTCATTTCACGAGGGGGGGCAACCAACTGAAAATCTTATGTATCTGTAAGCTCGACGCCAAACAAAATTTCAGATGACAAAGTTTCATAAGGTTATGTGGAAATAGGAGATCACAACGAAACTGCGCCCTGAGTTTGCACAGCGCGTGACCATTCAATCCCTCCAAGTCGACCGGGGATATTCTATGGAACTCCGAACGCCGTTTTCTTTCTGCGCCGTATAACTCGTCGAAAACAGACCCTGACGCCTCCTCATAAACCCTCCAAAAGTCGAACAAACCAAAGTAAAATTTTGGTTGTTGTTGGTGAGTATAAAAAGCCCTAAGTGACTGAGTGAAGATTGATCATAAGCCACGTGCAATTGCTCGTATTCCGTTTGGGGAACATGCGATCGTATGATGGGTCCAGGCTGGCGGTGCTGGTCGCGGTTCTGTGCCGGATGCCAACATTGTCGCTTGCATTCACCGTCCCTCTTCCGACACGGGGGGTGAGGTGCGTGCGGATAGGACCTCTTCCGGTGGTGACAACCGGAATGAAAGACGACGGAGTGTCGGTAGACCGCTCAACGACGAGAGTCTACCGCAACTATAAAGAGTGTATTAGAGGTTTCCGTATCTTCTTCTCACCGTGTCCCCTTTTTTTTATTCGTAACAGACCGGGACAACAACTTTTCAGCTCATACGCAACATCAACATCAAATCTTAAAATGTCAGCGATTGGATTCGTTGGTCTCGGCATTATGGGAGAGGGCATGGCAGCCCGTCTCTTGTCGGAAGGTGTAGCTGGATCGGATGACAAGCCGTTGGTAATCTGGAACCGCACTGGTTCCAAGTGCCAGGCCTTGGTCGAAAAGTTTCCTAGCATGAAGGTGATCGTAAAGGATACGGCCCGTGAAGTGGTGCAGGAATGTGGTATCACGTATTGCATGCTTTCCACGCCGGAAGCCAGCAAAGCGGTCTTCGAAGGGGATGACGGAGTGCTCGCCGGTGTGACGGAGGGAAAGTCTATCGTGGACTGCGCCACTCTGGCGGAGCTCGATATGCAGCGCATGAGTGAAGCTGTCATGGCAAAGGCAGGGTAAGTGGTGGAGAGAAGTCGGGCTTCTTGCACGCTCACCGATCTCTTCACTGACGAACTCGTTACTCCATCTCTCAGACGTTTCTTGGAAGCCCCAGTGTCTGGTTCCAAAGGTCCCGCTGCAACTGGAGCGCTCATATTTCTGTGTGCCGGTTCGGAAGAGCTGTTTTCGGAAATTGTGGACAACGGTTTTAAAGCCATGGGTAAAGCCAGCCACTTTTTTGGTGCCGAGGTAGGAGCAGGAACTCGCGCCAAGCTGGTGGTTAATAGCTTGATGGGGACGATGCTGGCTGCCTTTGGTGAAGGCCTCGCCTTGTCTGAAGCAGTTGGCTTAGATCCCGTCAAGATGATTGAAGTGATTGGCCAAGGGGCTATCCAGAATCCCATGTTCAACTTGAAGGGACCTAAAATGGTAACGCGAGATCACGGCCCGAACTTTCCGTTAAAGCACGCGCACAAGGACATGGCCCTAGCGTCGGAAATGGCCAAACGTGCCGGAGTAGAGTACTCTGTCATGGACACTGCCGAAAGTCTCTACCGCTCGGCGCGAGAGGATATTGATCTCCGCGTTGCCGATGAAGATTTTAGCGCCGTGTTTGAGCGTATTCACAAAGTCTCAAACAACGAATTTTCTAACAAGCGAATGAAAAAGGAGTAATGAAGTATAAATAAATGAATTGAGCATGGCCCATACTGGCGAGCATACTTATTTATCTTGGTTCTGATGAATTTCAAGTAGTTGCAATCAAGAAAATTACGTGCTGTAGATACGGTTCAAGGTCGTTTCCAGTGATTCGAGGGTCAAGCCGTAAGTCTGGGCCTCAGCGCTTGTATCACCTCCATTGGTACCACGCTGTGGCTCCCCGAGAAGATGGTGTCCAAACGCAGCATAGTACAATCCCAGCTCTCCGTCCAAACCCTTTTGCAAAAGATCTTTTTCTAAAAGGAGGGCGGATTCAGGATTTATATATTCCAGTGCCAAATCTCTCCCAGTAGCCTTTTCGAGTAAGGCTAGGGCATCTCTCCATGACATAGTGTCGCCCTGCATTGAAAGTGTCCCGCCTTTCTTATATGTTGGGTCAGCCAAGGCCTTTGCAAGAACGTACCCAATATCCGATCGGAGTGTGAAGGACACTTTTCCGCTTCCATCACCAATCACACGCGCCTTGCTCTCCTCGAGGTCAACCAAGAAAGAAAAAATGAAGTCCGAGAACATGCCAGTGAAAACAATCAGGGTGGGGAGATTGATTTCTTTGGCAACCTCAAGAACTGCATTCTTTACAGCCAAAAGAGGAAACGAATTTCCCCAGCGACGAAAATCCAATCCAAACTGCGAAGGGACAAACAAGGTTGCACCATTTTTCTTGGCTGCCTTGATGACAGCAGACTCCACAGCGACCAGGTCGTTACCGCTGATTGTAGACACAACGGTCCTGGCCCCTTTTAAGGACACCTCTAGAAAAGCGTGATCACTAAAATCAACAGACACAACCGTCCAACCCGTTCCTCGCAGTAAAAGTGCTTCAATACCATCGATGGAAGTTGGACGAACCAGGGCTACATAAGCAGAAAAACCTTCGGCCGAGCGGAGTCCTTTTGCTATCGCTTGGCCAAGACTACCTGTGCCACCAACAAGGAATAGAGAGTTGCTTGTCATGGCAGTTACGCGTTGGGGCATACTCTCGGTGGTTTGTGAGACAACTAGAGTTCATCTTTGAATTCATCCTCTAGCAGCAGTCCGGGGAAGCTGTGGTTCAATGATGTTCCAAATATCACATCCGATGCAATAGAACGTTCGATGAGGTTCACGGGTTCATTGAGGTTCGCGGATTGGAATGAAAACTGCGTGGACAGGAGGGTGGTCGACAACGCGAACCTTATCTAGCTATGAAGCGTGTAATGCTGTCAAGATTGGCATTCAAGTGTGACACGTCCGGCAGAAAGCGACATGTCGCATAAAGAGGTTTGAAAGGAGCAAGCTCTCATCTCGAGCAGAATTTATTAGAGAAATTCGCTAAATGGGTGCTGGGACCATGCCAAATCCACTAAATGGGTGCTTAACCACTGCACGTGCCTTTTTCATTGAATAAAATGTATCACTTAAAAGGAAAATTTGCTTTGAAAACATATCATGAATAAATGCATACCAAAAAGGTTGAGATGGCAACACACAATCATCAAATCAGGCCCTGTCAGAATAATGTTGTGTTTGTTTGTTGACCAGAAATTGGAACACCAACACAATCCACACACAAACATTGAAGTAATCATGAAGCTTGCTGTCAGTCAGATATTCTCATCATTTGATGCCCTTCAAGCTGCCTGGTTCAACCACAACCAAGTAGTCCAAAAGCACTACAGAATATTGGAGAACAAGCCAACAAAGTGCTACAAAGCCAACTGCATACATGCACTCAGAACACACTGGAAAAATGTAGAATTGGTCTGTCAATGCCATCTCTATGCATTGCCTGTAAGAGGAGAGTATCATTTGTTGACTGGACAGTGGAAAGTTACTTCATATCACGGTATCCATATGTGCTCTGACAGTGAATTGCATTGGAAGAGAAACTACAAAGCTTCCGTATCAATACAGGCCAATGGGGAGTGTTACAGTACACCACCTTGCGGCATGTCCCTCAGACAGCTTCACCTTGGTAAGGAAAGTGTAAGTGTGAGCCAATCCAATGGAGCAGCGCTTACGTATCTTGTATGGAGTTTGTGTTGGCCTTATTGCGCAAATCTACCATAATTGAGTTACCCTGTTGTGGTTTACCTCCTTGCAACATGTCTTGTGGAAATTATTCACTACACACGGATGTCGCAAGTGTGAATTAAAACTATGCACATGGAGTTAAAGAGGCATGCACAGAAGTGATACCAAAGCCTTGTTCCGTGGCCACGTGGACTCACAATAATTGAAGCGTTTCTACAATTGCTATGTTTCCCAAGCCGCATGTGCTTAGTCTCCACTTGTCGGTTTACACAACCAAGATGGACTGGGATATAATTGGAACATCAAAAATACAATTGAAGCAATAAAGGGGCTATCACAAGACATAGCGTGGGACTGAAGAAGAACAGCTACTCACCATAGGTTTTGTGCATGGGACTCATAGTTCTGGAGGTATATATACATGTGGGAGAAAGATTGTCTATTGAGATAATGGAAGGTGTGGAAGATCAGTGATGAGCTGGCACTTTGTGGGATTGTTCACTGGACTGAACAACAGATTGACTAGTTTGTAGCATGTAATCTTCCACTCATTGTTTTAGAAATTCTTTGATCCAAATTGCATTCTATGCATAGGTCCTTGCATCTGCTGTCTAACCCGTGGGGAGCATCGTCAGCAAGTGAGTTTTACAGTCCCTAAGCTTGCTTAGGTGTATTGCAGGTTGTTTCTCATAATTACCACCTTTGTTTACCACACACTGTCATAACAGTGATCCGTCTTTGGTTGAGCTTTGGTAGTACTCCGTAACAGAGTGTCTCTGCTCCTCTTGCAGGATATATCCCCAGCCTTAATAGGCGCACTGGTTCTGCAAAGCAAATTTGAGATATTGCACACAGGTCTAGTGGGATACACATAAGGAAGTCCCAGGCCCACAATCTTGTAACCACCAAGCAACAGGATGGAGTGCATATACACATTGGACAATACTTCTTACTAAAGTCGTACTTCAGAAGATTGACTACATCAGACCCACAAGGCACATTTTTGCTACATACACTTGAAAGTACCTGGCAGTGTGAATGTCCACAATTTTACTGCTGTTATGTCTCCTTTTCCTTCTCAAAGCATGCATGGAAAGAAGGCCCTATTTGTGTTATTACAAGTGATGGAACATCTATCACAACTCATGTCTTCAAGCATACAATCTTGCTTGCAGTTACACATGATGGAAACAATCAACTTGTCTTCTCACCTATGCTGTCTGTAAATTGAGAATGAGGACAATTGGACTTGGTTTGGCAGACAGCTTCAGAATGATTTTGGTGGGGTCAAAGCTTTCTTGGCAGATTATGACAAAGGGATTCAGAGCTCTTCTTTCCAGGCTGTTATTGCTTCAATGGGTGTAAAATTTGGTCAATGTCTCAGGCACATGATTGGGAATGTGCATGGTCATGGAGTGAAACGCAAGATACCAGACATTGTCTCTACAGCAGTGTACAACTTAGCAAAATGTCAAACAAAGAAGGCATATGAACAATCTCTCCTAAACCTCCAGCATCTTGATGAAGAAGTTGCAATTTGGTTTGAAGAAAGAAAAGATCAATTTGCTACATTTTTATTCTTGCAAGAGAACAAGCCTTGCTACAGTTACTCAACAATGCTGATGAGCAAATCAATAGTGTTTTGAAGAGCTGAGACAGCAACCTATTCTTGACCAACTTATTGGACTCTCTAAGCGGATGATCAAAAAACATATTGAGTGCTGTGAGACATCTAAGAAATGGATTGAATACGGATGTACATTGACAGATTTTGTTACATAGTACAACCAATGTATGTACAAAAGACAGGAATAATGCAATGTTGACAATACCTGGTAAATGCAAGTGGGCATTATTACAAACAACCTGTGATACACCTAAGCGGACTTAGGGACTGTAAAACTCAGCTTGTTTACAATGCTCCCCACAGGTTAGACAGTGGATACAAGGACCTATGCTAATGTAATATTTGGATCAATGAATTTCTAAAACAATGAGAGGAAGATTATTCTACTACTAGTCCATGAGAATTGGCCTGTCCATACAAATGGAAGACCTCTTACCATGTGCCAGATAATCTTACTCCCACATAGAGTAATACCTTTCCTAGATATAAATGCCACACAGAACCACTTGGTGAGTAACCAATCCTGCTTGTCACTCTCCTTGTAGTTTGTGGGACTGTGTCCTATTCTCCATCCTTGAGTTCAACTCCCATGGCTTCCAATATGGGACAACCCTGATCATACCGTGATAAGTTCTACCTGCTTACGAGTGTATTTGTAGAATACGACGAAAGAGTAGAAGTTGGGGGGAAAGCCTCGTAGAGGCTCCGATTGTTTTAATCGGTAGGTTTTTAGATTGAGATTGTGAGACTAAAATATAGATTCCAAAATGAAACCTTTTGTGTTGGAAACAGAATGTACGAACGTAGAAACCCCGTAGCCAATGTACTGGCTATCGAACCATTGACATAGTTTTTGTCGAGATGATTGGATCACCTATGTGATCGCCAAACCATCGAGTTCGGATGGTGCCAACAGTATCTGTTGACAACTTTCATCTAGGGAAACCGTATGGTAATCAGGAATATTTCGTTCCTAGCATATCAGGTTTGATAAGACGAGTCGTCTTATACGCCTCATGCAACGGAACCAGAGTTGTGTATGTTGCAAACATTTGGGTGCATAACGCAAATATTTGGTTTCCTATGAGACGCTTCGTATTTTCCTCCGGCATGCCACACACGGGTAATGAACCCGACGAGGACAGTCGTCTGGCCACTGCGTCTGTCCTACGACAGAGCCAGGAAAAAGGAAATGGCAACGAGGCCAAGATCTAGAGCTAGTGAATCCTAGATAGATGTCCAACAAACAATGCTAAGGCTAAGCAATTCTATCTACAACGTAGTATCAAATTGTAGCATTGTGTGGCTATAATTTATCAACCGTGTATACATTGGGTTGTACAATAAGGCCAACATAAAGGAAACAGTCTCAACATGATTCCCACCTTGACTCACACTTCCATGGACAGTGTTAGACGCCTCTTGTCCCAGAGACATGTTGCCTTGGTGTATATCATGACAGATTTTGCCCAAAAAAGCATACCTCATGCATGGAAGAGGCAGCCAAGCAAAAAGTTGTGATTTTTCATCACAAGAAGACCTTGTGGAGAGCCCAGGTTTCTCACTTCCAAAACAATGCTGTTACATCTACTAGGGATGTGGAGGTAGATACAGAAACATTCAGAGTCCACTGCCCATGCAAATACAAGAATGAGTATGGATGCCCTTGTTTCCATAGCATGGCTCTAATCATAGTATGGATGCCCTTGTTTCCATAGCATGGCTCTAATCATGTGTGCAGGACTAGCACCCAATGACAAAAGATGGTACAGTCCATTGTTTCACTCTAGCACATATGGGCAGATGTACAGTTGTGAGATTCCATCTATTTCACTCCTGGGACGCTTGGCAGTAGAGGAGCTCCTTGGAATATCTGGGTTTGAAATCCTTTTTGTTGAAAATGCTTCTCTGTGACCCAAGTGGTGTAAGCTCCCCGGCGTCTCATCCTTTCCAAAAAATATGTTCATGAAATAAGAAAATATGGCAACATGTCTTAGCGCAAGCCAGCCCAAGTTGTCGACTTAGCAAGTTGGCCGGCCTAAGACATTGACTTAGCAAGTTAGCCATGCTTATACTGACTTTTGACCGTGATATCACTAACAATAAAATCGCTTTATTAAACGATGTCTTAGGCTGGCTGACTTGCTAAGTCAAGAATAAACAATGTCTTAGGCTGGCTGACTTGCTATGTTGACATTTTAGGCTGGCTGACTCAATTTCAGGATTAAAATTGTTGAGACATGTCCAAATCCGACGGATTTGATAAGTCTATCGGAAATGGGCGAGGAAAACCGCTATTTCGGCCTCTGCGACATGAAAAAATCGCTATTTCGGCCAAATCTGAAAATTTCTAAGTACTTTTGATTGAGCGCGAAACGGCTTTTAAGTAAAATTGTCAATTAAAAAAAATCAAATGCTTGGTGTATGCTCTGTATATAATATAGCGGAGGTATCGCGCTGGCATGGATGAGCTGCTTCCAACCCATGAACCGGGGACGGACTTCACAAAACTCTTTCCAGTCAGAAGTCCCAATCCGGGGACTGGGATTGAGCTTGCAGCCAATAAATTGTTGTATAGAACTCTGCTGGAGTCTCAACCGTTGGCATGCCCAGAAAAATTGTAGAAAGCTCTACCCTACATCGCCCAACTCCACTGCTCTCATTCCGACTTTGCACCAATCCAAACTCAAAAGGAAATTGAGAAACCGTGACGTGCCAAGCTGCTGCAAGCGCAACGCATTGAAGCAGAAAGGCAACGCCAAAGGCTCAAAAAGCAACGTCGCAAAGAAGCAGCGCGTGCCCGGGAAAATGACGCCACCATTGCAGCAGCAACTGCCAAGGCAGTGTCCCCTTCCCCCGGGGACAACAATGTATTCACCCTTTTCTGATCAATTGTTTGTTCCTACTCGCGCAACGGCTCCCCTATTATTGCAACACCCAATGGAAATGAGACCCCGACACCACACGCAAACCAACCGGCAACATCTCCATCCAATAATGTTGTACAAGTGACTGTGACGCCTAGTCCCATTATGCGCATAGCAGACTTGGCAAATCATCTGTCACCATCCACTCTGCACATCTTGGCAATTCCCCCATCAACCCCTATGGTGACTGCCATCCAGGCTCCAGTGTCTCTGGAAAAGTCCTCCACTCCCCCCCCCCCCCCCCCCCCCCCAAACTGGAACTAGTCGTCCGTATCCTTTGACCCTACCACAAGCGTGGCAACCATCATATCCCCTCAATTTTTTGGTCACTGTTGTGAATGGAGCTATTGGTTCCGAGTAGCCTTGGTACCTATGGCAAACTCCAGTCCTACAGCACCACCCCAGCAATTTCACTCTCCCTATGGCCAGCATTTGTAAAATTCCAATGCAGACATCACCAGTCTTCGCGTTGGCAGGTTCAGAAACTTTGCCTATGGAATTTTTGTTCCCTCCGTTTGCCATACCGTTCTGGAATTACAACTTTGCACCGTTTTCACCAATCCTAAGTGGAGCAACGGCACCTTTGCCCTCCAACCCCCATCACCACTCACTCCACACTTGTCATCTCATCCACTCTTACCAAACACAAACACAATAAAACTTTCTCAAAGCGTCCAAGCCGCCACGGTGCTGGCAAAGACCAACAGTGAGTCCGACGCCAGCTGGGGAGACCGTCAATCCGAGTACTTGATATCATATCCATAAATTCCTCGATACCGTTCACCTCTGACGCCACCTTCTCTTCCAATTTGTGATTATCACCTGCTTTCCAGCTGTTGCACCAGGAACTTGGCACATTCATGGGGACTTTTCACCAAGTCTGCTCTTAATTTGTCAAAAATGTGAATGCGCATATCCATTGATGCGGTATGCCAACCAATTTACCCTTTGACGGGAGATCCCTGTACTAGTTCACAGGGAAAAATGTTCCAGGATACTTGGAATAGACACCAAGAAAGAATGCCGAAGGCAAATCAAAGTAACAACAATACGGAATCGCTGTCGTTGCAGCGAGGACAAAGCACGGGATTTCCGATGACTATCTGCCAAAAAAGCTTCCGGTCATGTGTTCGTTGTTTCCCCAAGACTCGCCAACAGTGAAGGAAAGTCAACTCCATCCACATATCTCCAATACGCCAGTACTAGAACTACAAGAGGGAGTGCGAAATTTGCGAGTGCAGCCCCGATAGGTCCACCAAATTCATTCTCGAACGCTGCTGCTGCAGGGTATTGTTGCTTGGGAACAGCCGTTGTAAGTGGCTTGTGCTATACTCTTCCGACCCCTTTCTAAGTGTCAAAGGCAACTTTTTATTCTTGTGTAACAAAATCTATCTCAAAAGCCAACAGTAAGTTTTCTTCCCTATTCACGTCTCGTACTGTTTCCCATCTTATTTGACTGCAAGGTCGTCCATCCCGTCAGTCTACATACTCTACCCGAGTGCACTGTCAGTTGCGGCTACTAAAAGAAGAGACATTTGCAGAGTGGCGTTCATTCAAAAGACTGGTGGTGTATCCACACTTAACGTGTATTCGTTGTTTAAAACTCCTGGGCTACAGATTGTTCTCTGTATGCGTGGGTAAAGTGTTCACAGTCAACTGCTGTCCTCTCTAGACTGATTAAAGCTTGAAGGGTTGGAAGCAGCTCATCCATGCCAGCGCGATACCTCTGCTATATCATATACAGAGCATTCACCAAGCATTGGATTATTTTCTAATTGCTAAATTTACTTACCAGCCGTTTCGCGCTCAATCTAAAGTACTTAGAAATTTTCAGATGCGGCCGAAATAGCGATTTTTTCATGTCGCAGAGGCCGAAATAGCGGTTTTCCTCGAAATTGGCTGACTGACTGGCTTGCTAAGACATGTCGCCGTCTTTTCTTATTTCTTGAACAGATAATTTTGGAAAGGATGAGACGCCGGGGAGCTTACACCACTAGAAGTTTCCACTTTTTCCCATCCCTTTTCAGTTCGCGAATTTTCTCAAGAAATATTCACCGGGTTTCAAAAATCTGAACTGGTCTGTCCTCCGTCAGACATTGAAGTTGTCCATCGAATTGTGAAAGTATGTTCGGCCGTGGATATTCTTGTAACGGAAATGACGTGTGAAGACGAACAAGAGACTCGACGTGGTCGATCTTGTAAGCTTATTCTAAAGCAACCGCGTGTAAATATGTGTCATTCTCAACCAATGAAAAGTAGTCCCGAGCAAGAAATCCTACTTTCAGTACACAGGACTAACGCGAAAAGACTTAGTTTCCTCCAATCCGATCACGGCCAAGTGTGCAAGACTGACGTGCTAGGCCGTTGGACGCCATACCATGTTGCGTATATACTGATTGAACCGCATTTGGATTCCGAATCCGACCGTGGCTCACGAAAACGCTACGCACACGAGAACCAAGGCTCTGGACTTTCAGAAGGAACTAACACAACAACCTTCATTTCTTCAGTTTCACATTCTTTTAGAGAACGCTAACCAAAAATTTCAAAAGTTTCAACCTCAACAGGCAATAGATATCACAGTATGACGCTCAAGAGCCTGCGAAAAGGATCGTCTGATGCTGCTCTAGCATCTATTCGGTACGTGCTGATCTGTTGGAACTAACACGGTTGCGTTGGCAACCCTCTTGGCATTCCGTGTAACCGTCTTTAAGGATTCTTTTTTAGTTGGTTGCCTGATATTAATAAGTGCCGCATGCAGTTTTGAATCGTTCGGTTTTGCGATATTTTCTCACTCGTGTGTTTGTCAACGACAGGGAAGAGGCCACAAAAGATTGCAGTCATGCAACCCTGTCGGCTTCGATGTTGGAAGCTTGGACTTCGCTACCTACGGGAGTGAGATCCGCGTTGGTGCTCGTGGAAACGACATCATCGGCTTCAACTTCTCGGTCCAATCGAATGAGTTCCACCTCTCTTTCTAGTTTTACCTCCACGACCTCCTCCGACGACAGTGGTGAGGACAAGACAGCATCCAGCTCGGAAGAATTCACTGAAACGAATTCTTCCACCGGCACTACTATTGTACTGAAACCACTGGAACGGGCACCGAAGAATGTATTTTCCTTCTCCAAGAATCTCACCAAGGAAACAACCAATGTGGAGAAGACTCCCGCTGCACTGGTGACTACCAAGACAACCGTTCTAACACAGACCCGCGGATGGCGAAATATCTTCACGTTGCCCATTTCCTATGACGTCAACGTGATCCCCTATGGTACAATTCTGGATCCTGCCAATCCTCAGCTCCTGGAGGCGACTGGATATCATCCGGAAGGATACAATCGTCGGTTTGCCGTAATTGACGAGGCAATCGATATTCTACACGGCTCGAAGATTCGTGGGTACTTCGAAGCGCATGGGATTGAACTTACCGCGTCTGTGCTGCCCGGTGGGGAACCTGCGAAGCGACCTACCGCCGTGGACCAAATTCTTGACGACTTGTGCGCTTACAAGCTCCGCCGTCGGGAGCCATTCTTAGCTATCGGAGGCGGTTGTTTGTTAGACATTGCCGGTATGGCAGCTTGTCTCTACAGACGTGGTGTCCCCTTCGTTCGGGTCCCTACCACACTGCTGTCTATTGTGGACGCTAGCGTAGGAGTGAAAAATGGTGTCGACTTTTGCTGCCGTGCGACCGACGAGACGTACAAAAACAGAATTGGATCGTTCTATGCACCCTCGTCCTGTTTATTGGATCCGGCCTTCATTGCTTCTCAAGATAAACGCAACATTTGCAATGGCTTTGGCGAAATCGTCAAGCTAGCCCTCGTTCGTAGCGTCGATTTGTTTGAATTGCTAGAAACCCATGGTGCCGCTTTGGTCGAATCTAGGTTTCAAGTCACAGACAACATACCCGCTAACGTTGGTACCCGAATTATCGATTTGTCCATTCAAATCATGCTGGAAGAACTCGGTCCCAATCTTTGGGAGACTACACTAGAACGCTGTGTTGACTACGGGCACACCTTTTCCAAGCTACTTGAAATGGTCCCCGGTGCAGATATTATGCACGGTGAAGCCGTCAACGTAGACGGTTTTTTCTGTTGCATTTTGAGCTATTTACGTGGCTACATTCCCCGTGAAACAGTCCAGCGCGTGCTGAATTGTATGCAAAGTTTGGCTTTGCCGACCCATTCGGCTGATCTGAATCCGACTTTGGCCTGGCAGAGCTGCAAAGATGCGGTAGAGCACCGTCATGGAGAACAGCGTATTCCATTGATTACAGAAATTGGAGAAAGTATCTGTGTCAGTGATATAACGCAAGAAGAACTAAGTCGGGCTCTGGACGTATGGAAGGAGTTTGAGCCGTAGGAGCGGCATGCATTCTGCTGCTTGTACTACAACTATTACTTTGGGAATGGAAACAACGCAAACCTATGCCGCATCGGGATAGGTTTCGCCATACACAGCGCTATGACTCCTATTTTGCAACTTCCTCCCGTATCACTATACTTTCCGAAACTCTTTTTTCCTTGCTTTGGTGGAAAGAGTACACTGTGTTGAAAAAGACTAACTATAAATGGGAGAATTCATGTTTTACCTTTTAACATCTTTTAAAGTATCGAATTATGTATAAAAATATTGCGTCACTTTGCCCTTTACAACCTTGCTTTCTTGTTGGGTTGTCCATCATCATCCAATTCCGCAATCCCTGATTCGTTGGGTCTCTTTGCACTGTTTGTGGACGGTTCGGCATCGCTATCTTCATCAGTGTCTCCAAACAAGTCATTGCTTGTTGCAGGCGGCTCTTTTTTGCTCTCCTCGCTTGTGGGCTTGGTCGCTCCGTACGCAACCTCGATGTCGTCTTCATCGCTATCTCCAAACAAATCCATGCTCGTGATTGCAGCTTTGGTAGCGTCTGGCTTGACGGTCCCTTTCCTGTCCTCGTCATTACCACTCTGGTCGTCATCGCTATCTCCAAACAAATCCTTAGTTGAAGAGGTCGACTTTTCTAGACCTCCAATTCCCTTCGTTTCGTTCGGTAGAGAATCGACTATTTCGCTGTCATCGTCGGAATCATCGAACAAACCGTGACCATTGGTTGCTTGGTGATTGTCGTCTTCCACCACAAGCCCGACTTCGTCCGCGGTCATTTCATCCTTTCGGCCTCGAGCCCGCTTTTCCTTTTCTGATTGCTTAGTCTCCTTCTCTTCGCGCCAATTAGATTGCAGCTCTTCTACCTGTTTCATTTTGGCCTCTGCCTTTTGATCCTTTTCTTCTTGGAGCTTGTGGGCATCCATTGCAGCCTGGTCCATTCTGAGTCTCTCTTTGATTGTCGCCTCTTCAGCGGCCAGCCGGCGAATTTCACGCTCCACTTCGGCCTCCTTGGCACGTTTTCGTTCGTCTTCTAAATGAGATTGTGCACTTAAAATGTTAGCCTTGCAGTGTTTCACGAAATCTTGCAACGTCGTTGAGGAAATATTGACCTTTTTTCCGTCGGCCTTGTCCTTGACAATCTGTTCCACAATCTGAAAACTTTCTTCCAGTCCTCGTAAGGCTTCCTCGACTTCCTCGACAGATCGGGGGATATTACGTGTCAGTTTTTGTAAAACACAATTGGCTGCCTGCAGCTTGGTCATGCAGAGATTGTATTTGAGTACGAGATCTTGCTTGCTGCCTTTGCCAATGGCCAGATTCAAATGCTGCATAGCTTCTCTATATCTCCCGTCAGCTGGCGCTGCACTCGAATCATTGGCCAGTTCGGTATGCCGGGCCCAATCAAAAAAGGCAAAAGCTATATACAGCAACACGCTGACCACGTCATCCACCCTGCTCTTGGCCGTAGTAGGCGTCGTCCCGTCTTCCGTCCGCTTCATATAGTTCGTGTACATTTGGAGAGCTTCCGGATGTTTCTTCTGAGCCAAAAAAATGTGGCCGAGATTCAACAGGGCATCAGGAATACTGTCTCCACTGACTTCACGGACGCGATTGAAGACTTCCTTGGCCTTAAAAATTTCAGCTTTTTCCGCTAGCACAGTGCCAATCCCGTTGGCCGCATAGGCGTTGGCTGGATCCTTGGCGAGGATGCGGCGATAATAGTCGGCTGCATACTGTAAATGCTTATCGTACCGTTTGTCCTCGTTCACGTGCAGGTTTGCGAAATAAATGTTACCCAAACTGAGTGAAGCGTATGCATCAACATTGGGGATCTTCTTGGAAAGAAGGCCATCAAAAACGGACTGTGCTGGCGCCCAATCGCAAAGTGAAAGATGAAGATTTCCAACCAGCGTCAAGACTTCAGGATTACCAGGTGCAGTACTAGCCGCAATCTTGAGCCATTCTGAACCTTCTTTCAATGATCCACAGTCCACAGCAATGCATGCTAGACGTAAATAGCTATTGACATAGGCCGGATTTCGCTTCAGAATGGCTTTGTGAATCTCAATCGCTGCGACAGTCCGCCCAGTGGCTTCGTGGAGCCGAGCTATATTGAAAGCAACAGTGATTGCTTCTGGTATCGAGAGAAGATTGTTCTCGCGAACAACCAAGAGAGGCGCCTTCTTGGAGTCAGTATCCATTGGATCGTATTCGTCAGCCAGCTCGAGCACAATAGCACCGTCTCTGCTCTCCCAACTCACTACCTTGGTTTCAAATCCGTCTCCCAAGGAGACTCGATCCCCTTTCGACAATATTCCCGCAACGTCCGCCTCGAGTACATCCAGTACTTTGACGAAGGTTTTACTGTGTCTATCAAGCACTTCCACCAAGAGATTGGAATTGACAAATGCGTTAAACATGGCGTTGTCCACGTGTCGAATTCTTCCTCTTTCAGGGCCATCCGCTAGCTGAAAAACGGCGGCTCCTTTAAACCCATCCTCGTCCAAGACAGCTAGCGCACGTCGGTACATGTCCAGCGCTTCGTCGTGCCTCTTCAGTTCGTGGCATAGGACACCGCAATTGGCGTAGATCTCGTACGACACTTTCGTGGTTTTTCGCTCCATTAACAGCAACGCTTTCTTGTACCGCTCGAGGGATTTGACGTTGTTATTTTCGTACTTTTGTAACGCCATGGCTTCCAACACTACCAAATCGGTATTGAGGGGATCAAGTTCGGTTGCTTTGCGCAAATGCATCAACCCTTCCTCCACTTGCTTGCCGGACCGTGCTTCCAGCAATCCCAACAATGCCAATGCGTCCGTCGCGTTGGACGCCGTCGCCAACACTTGCTGCAGCTGTTTCTTGGCTGCGCTATAGTCTTCCTTCACAATTAATGTTTGTGCCAATCCAAACCGCGCCGGGGTCAAGGCTGGCGCCAGTTTACAGGCCTTTTCGTAAAATTTGAGGGCGTGGTCGGTTTCCCCTCGCACATGGTAGACCCGCGCGAGGAAGAATAGAGATTCGGCCTGCATGGACTGAACGTTGGTACTACCGTAGGCTCCTTTCGCCAAGGCAATTACGCGATCGTAGTCCTTCTTCCAGACCTTGAGGCCAGTCGCGGAGCCTTCGCTCCAACTGTCGGTAACGGTAAACGTCGAAGCCGTGTTGTTGTTACTATCGTCCTCAACATCTTGAACGGTGGTTTCAAACTTGGTTCCGATCCGTATACGTTCTCCCGGTTCCAAGGGCACGGCTTGCGACGGCATTTGAACCAACTGCGATCCTTTGGTCACTTCCACCGTGCCGTTCACAGGAGTCCATTTCCAAAAGTAGTGATTCGCCAAATGATTCTGCACCATGGCGTTTTCGTGATTGAGTAGATTGGCCATGGACATGACGCGGATCGCTTCTTCCATTTTGGCGGCGTAGTCTTTGTCCGACACGTCGACGCTGGCCATATCGAGAATGGCCGTACCGACCATGGCTTCCACATTTTCTGGATCAATGGCGGTGGCTCGTCGAAAGGCTGCTTTGGCGCGGTCGACTTGTCCGAGTGCGTAGGAGGCGAGTCCGAATCCTACGCGGGAGGCGGCCCCACTGGCATGGGGGTACTTTCGGAGCGCTTGTCCGTACGCCGTTTGCGCCGCGGTGTAGTCTCCTTGAGCAAAAGACACGGCAGCCGTGCCGAGCAAGGCCGGCAAAACGGGGCCACATTGCTTCAAGGTGGTTTGGAAGAAAAATGTCGCCTGATCGTGTTTTCCTTGCCACAAATTGAGCATACCGCGGCCAATCCAGGTCATGGGAAAGAAGGGATCAATCTTTCCCGCTTGGGTAAACTTTTGATCGGCCTGTTGGCGAGCTTCATCGAGGACGTTGGAACGTTTGGCGGTGTTGCCGGAAGTGGCATCGGCGGCTCCGTTACTGGACAAGTGTGCAATCCCGGTCGCGGCGAGAATGCGCACGCGTTCCGTCTTGTCCACGTCGTTGCTTGGTGTCGTTGTTGTTGTAGCAGCGGTGGTGTCGCAGGCTTCTTCCAGAATGGTCAAGCTCTCGCGGTTCTTTTTTTGTACCATATAGTGCCATCCGGCGTCGGCCCAAGTCGACAGTTCGGCCGATTCGTCCTTCAACACATGCAGGAGTGTCGAGACGGGGGTATCTCTCATTTCTTCCGGAAATATTTCAATGAATCGCGCATGGTGCAGACTGTCGTTGTCGGGAAATTGGATGGATGATCGAATGGGGATATGGAACGAAGGCATAACGGGTTCGTCGTCGGCATCGTTAGGTTCCACCGGAGTGGGGGATACCGGTGTGGCGGACATCCGGGAAAGGGCAACCAATTACGCACCAAAAAAGTGAATAATCGTGTGATCAGAGCCTGGGTGGGGAGCTTACGTCCATGCCGGTGGGTAAGGAACAACGTGACACGAGACGAAACGTGAGGTACGCTCGTTCGAGACGACAGTGAAACTTGTACACCAAGACGACAATCGCTATCGATACCGATGCCACTCCCTACCTACCGGCTTTCCTTGCTACCGACACTATAGTGCAGTCAGTAGTGTCCGCCTGCCTGCCGTCGTTGGTTCGGTTCCGTTGCTCTACTGCGTTGCGAGACACGTATCTGTCGTCTGTGGTAGGTCCGAATATGTAGAATTCGGAATTTCCACTCTATCACTATCCGTGTTTTCCAAATGTGAACCGATAAGGCTGGTGTGGGTACCTAGGTAGTTACACACAACCCTCTCGGCCCCAAAGACTAGGGTTCGCTTGACCAGACTTTTTGCCCCCGCAGCAAGTGCCGCTACTGCTTTTGGTACCGAAAAGATGTACGGGACGGGGGACACTCACAGTCACATCACGGACACACCACACAATATACACACAGCTACCTACTCACCAACCAAAAACGTTTTTTGGAACACCAACGACGCGGAGCTTCCATTGGTTCGCCTCATTCGATTGAACGACCCGACCTTTGCAGTGAGTGACATGAGTGCATCTTCCTCCACCCTGATGCGTCGTCTTGGTAGCGTAACTAGGATCCGACGATCGACCTCCGTGCGCCCCACTACCATCCACACCGCCGCTATCGTGGCGGTCCCCTACCAGAATGCCAACCCACAAAGTCCCCCTACTACCACTGCACGAATAGGACCAATCCGCGAATTCAGTACAGCCCACGCCACCGATGCCGTTACTAACAGCGACACAGCGGAACGTAATAGTGGTAGTGCCGCAGCTCCGGAGAATGCCACGCCTACCGGCGAACTCTTTCGCCAGAACGGTGGTGCCGCCAAACACATTGGCCCCACTCTGGTCGGTCAAAAGGCCGAAATCGTCCGCGTCTTTGGTCCCCGCTCCAATGCCGACGCCATGTTGACCTGCGGGGGTCCCGTATTGGCGGCCCACGCTTCCTTCGATCCAGAGTACGAGCGCGCCCGACACTGGATACGCCATCACGCCGTCGGACCCGCCGTCCTCAGCCCCGTACTCATCGCCGGTTTGACCGGTGCTCTCGTGGAAGCCGTCTTCCCACAAGCCGTCCCTCTCACACAGTCCATGACTACACGCCGACCTCTCATTGTCGGAGTTTCCGTGGTGGCGCAAATTACCGTCGCCCAGGTTTCCGAAGGACCGGATCCCGAGAGTACAACGGCCGAGGGACTCGAAACGCCGCGGTCCGAAAACGGCCGGGCTCCGCAACAACAACAACACGCAGGCAAGGGATACACGGTGCATTTGGATACGCGAGTGCTGCGCGTACGGGACGACGCCGTTATTGCGGAAGGGACGCACTGTATATGGATTCCGGATTATTTGCGGATGTAAATCACCGTTAATGAATTGTACGAGTACCACCATCCGTATGTGTATGTGCGTAGTCCATCCGTGCATGCATGCATGAATACGAGCATAATGACGGTCCGTACGTACCGTACCTGGCAATTGCTGCAACTAGTCCTCAAGGTATCCGTTGCCGAGTGACGTAAAGTAGGTCGCAAAAGAGTGCTCTAGACTCCTTTGTAGCGGACGTCTCGTCTCACGGATCCGCGTGTATCAAGATGAGCATGTTTCCTCTACCTTTGATTACTCTAATACTATCTGTAAATCTCATTGTCGGCGGGAAAGGGAATTCCAACAAAAAGCGCGCTTATCCTGCTGCTTTATACACGCAAGACCAATGGCACCGTACGAGGCCAAACCACCTTTTTCCGTGGTATCTTCCCCAAGACTTCTTCGACCGCATCTTTACGCCTCTTCCAGATCCGGAAGATCGTCGTCTTCTCCGCCTTCCTCGTCATCGTCGTCATCACCCATATCATCATCACCTCCTCCAAACATGGAAGGATCCATACCGCCGCCTGCGCCACCCATTTGCAACTGTTTCATTAGGCTTTCCATATCGGCGCCGCCTCCCATGCCACCCATACCTCCCATGCCTCCCATTCCACCCATACCTGGTGGCATACCTCCCATACCCATACCGCCTTCCAAAGCGGACGTATCGAAGCCTTCGTCCTCCTCGTCTTCGTCAACGTAACGATCCCAATCAATCTTGACTTGGTTTTTCTCCAAGGCCTTGTCTTTCAGAAGACGGGGCCAAAACTCCTCCCGATCCTCTTCGTGCTTCATCACGTGCATCTGGATCGAGCGAGGGAGAACTTTGTAGGTCGAATCCTTGGCGTCGACCTTCTTGAAAAATTCAATGTTGACTTCGTAGCTCTTATCACCCGATGTGCCCTTGAATTTCAGTGTCTGGTCTTCGAGATTAATTGTTTCATCCTTGACGTCTGTCGCACAATAAGACCCATCCAGTTGGCAGTTGGAAGCACCACAAAGGTCGATAACAAGGTCAAAGTGGAAATTGAGGAATTTGTGTGTGAGTCAGTAAAGTTGCGGGCTCGGCTATACACACATTGTACACTGGGCATAGCGCTATGGAACACTATCGAAAACAGTAATTGCTGAACACATTCCACAGACTGTAAACAAGTAACATGCGCGGTTGTTACCGGGACGGAATAGACGAGGACGACGCACCGGGCAAGGCAATGGTCAAATAGAGAGAATCGGAACGCTGGGCCCATTTAATGGGAGCAGTATTGTTGATATTGGCGTCGGACATGATTGTAGTGTAAACGTCGACTCGTAAGGACGAAGTGGCTGTTGGCAAGTTTCTTACTAGTAACGATCGCGATTGAGTCCTTCGGCTACACGTGTGCAAGGGTCGAAACAGATAGGGCAATGCAACGTAAAACGAGCTTGGTTGGTCGACGGGTCGCTGCGGATTGGGACTGTGGGGAATACGCGGTAACTCTGGTCCAACACGTGCCGTCGTTCACGTACATAGTTTTTGAGCGGCTGGGAAAGAAGCGCTTCGATCTTTCGGACGGCCGAGCCACATTGCATCATTCTGATTGGCTCCGGAGTGCTTTTCGTGTGTCTCTATACTAAGTGTAAGCATAACATAATGTTTGCTGCGTGTATAATCGATATACCACCAGCAAGTAGAAAACTCCCGCCAAAAACCTTCCCGGCGAATGAGTTCGAGATTCTTCGTTCTTACCTACTGTTAACTCGAATGTGGGATGCCAAGATGGCAGCTCACTTTTTGAAGGCCATCGCCATGAACAGACACGACACGCAACAGTTCAGCAATATCGGCAGCGTAGATAAAAAGCAGAGAAGATAAAACTCGTGAATGTAGTGTACGTGCGCCTACGTTGAGATGTGATGCACAGCAAAGAGATGGCAGCTCTTTTTGGTCTATTGGTTCTTGACAAAGAACACTATGGTATCCCTTGCTTCTTCCTGGTTTGTATCGAGCCATGTTTCACGAGCACCCCAAGAAGAAGCTGCTTCAAATCGTTTTTTTTCATTGTTCTCCAACTGGTGTGCATCCTGTGAGGCTCCTATTTTGTGTTGTTGTGAAAGGAATTGGGTATAAGATCGTTGAATCCCTTTCTCACTCAGGTCACGCGTCGACGACAATGTTTGCAAAAGTACTCATTGTCGATTACATCGCAACCATTATGGGCCACGCTTGAGATGAAGCCATTCATGAAACTAGCTGCCGGCCCTTGTTCCCCAAATGAGATTGGTAATTCCCTTGTGGAACAGACTTTTTGGGTGCCCCAAGATCTGGCCTTTCCGGAGCCTTATATTTTGACCTAGGTAGCAAATTATCTTCCACCCTCTTGATATTCTGTAGGATCAGAAAGCTTTAGCCGGAATCTCCAAGTGAAATGCGACCATCATGGTGCATTTCCACACCCGCGTGCTGGATAGTGAATCGCACCCAAAAACGATGTGAGAGCCGAATTTCCAACATAGATAGCGCGTATAAGGCTTTTGAATTTCTAAATTGGACTTTTTAGAATTGCATCGTATCCAAAGTGCGTCCGGACTGGGCATGAATATTAGAACGATGCTGGCAAACTCCCTACAAAATAGCGAAGAAAGCTAGAAACACATGTTCACTGCATGCGGTCAGAAAGACTTTCACCGAACACGAGCGAAGTGTAAGTCCGCTGTGATATTGGGGTTTGCTAGAGGTTGGATTGGTAGACTGCTGCTTCCTATATTTTCAGCCCTAGAATCAGTCCATTTTTCGTTTGACACCGCTTCACGGAGCATAGGAAACAACGCAAGCTATCTTGGACGGTAAATCCCCGAAATGATAGAACCTGCTTACGCCCCAATAGATCGAGAAGAGTTCCCACACGAAACCTCTCTTGAGGTTTTTACCATTGGTGATGACGACGATTACCGCATGGGCCACGTGAAACACGGGGCACCTCCAGTGTTTGAACCGCTCGAGATGGACTCTACGCATACTTTCCCACATGAAGAAGAAAAGTATCCGGAAGGATACGATTACGAAAGCACAGATCATTGTTCGCTGTTTTCTTGGAGAAACCCATGGCTACCGTCAATCGTTGTATCAATCTCTTGTACCGCCCCCGTTTTGATTGGGTTAATCCGTTTATTCTACGATCTTATTGGCAGAATATGGGTAGTCACCCCTTTTGCTTTGCATCTGCTTGGAGCGCTAGCCTTTGCTTTGTATTCCATTCCCGATGAGCTCAAACTGCTTGACGCCGCACCAAACCAGCTTCTTTCCGGTTTTCATTTTGTTGTTGATGCCACTCTTTTTGGGTACGTCTATCCATTTGTTTGGCGTATATTGGTTGAAGCCTTGCTTACAGAACCGGATACAACGACAGTAGTTGAGTGGTCGTCGCAAAAGCGAAGCCTAGACGCGTACCACTCGATCGGAGTCGTAATTGTTTCACTGCGCACTTTACTACTCATAATTTCCGTCTCAGTCAGAATATGTGCAGTGTATTCTTTCGGTTCCTTGAGATCAAGATGTCCCATGCTCCTTCTTCCATTCCAACGTACGCTACTGAGCTCTACACAGCAAATGCGAGTTCGGCACTTTCTTCGAACGTTTCTTGGCGCCGTGTGTGCAAGTGCTATGGTATTGACCGCGTGGTGTGCTCTTTCAGTGGCAATTCACTTTGTCAGTTGGTCAGCTCCGGACATTGATCACGATGGATGTGACATGTTAGACGACACCGAATGCGCTCTTCCTTTTCCTTCCTTTCATCACATGAAACGTGATAACACAACAGCTACTGGCTGGAGAGTCAATCTAAAAGGAAACGTACTGCCGCGACTGAAAGGTAATCTTGCCATAAACCCAGCGTTTTTGAACGAGCTAGATGGTTTTTCGACGATGGCGCCGATACTATTTTATATCGAAGGATTGAAAGAAGCCCATGAAGCTGGAGTAGGAGAATTGCTGGGAGCAGACGGCATTGAAAATTCAATCAGCGCCCAATCTATAACGTTGCTATTGAACGTCGACACGCTCGATCTGGTTCACCATAGTACAGAAGTCGACTACCTCGATGCAGAAAGACCTCTCATCCTTGTCTTTCCCTCGGAGCCCTTGCGCCACGGCTCTCACTATGCATTGGCCGTTTGGAATGCTACCGGAGCAAATGGTGTTCCGCTGCCTCCAAAAGCAGGCTTGACTGCTGTATTGAATGATTCGAGCAACATGCGGTATGAGCACTTCCACGACGTTCTAATCAAAGCGTTCGAAAAATCTGTACCCTGGTTTTCTTTTGGTTCCAACCCCTCCGCTTTACAACTGATGTTTGACTTTCAAACCATCAGCGAAGGCAGTCAGTTGGGAGCAGTAAGATCAGTTCGCGATGGGACACTCCGGCAGATCCGGTCTTTAAACTGGGGCAGCTGGACGAACCACGTAAGAACGAATCGAATTCTGGATTACGATTGCACAGTTCAAGATACTCACTTGGCACGAACAATACATGCCGAACTTGATGTCCCGTGGTATTTGTCGACGTATGGCTCTGGGCAGAGAGGTGCTGTTCTTGATCCTCATGCCATTCTAAGCGGAATCCCTGTTGTTACCCGCCCTACGAAATTTGTCGTCCATATACCTTGCTCCATTCGATCGGCAATCCTCTTCGGAAACGAAACAAGCAACATACGTGCTGTAATGGAGTTTGGTCACGGCATTTTTTACAGTCGGGCAGAAGCGGCCAATGACTTCCTTCAGCAGATGGCCCATGAGAATCGATACATTATAACAGCGATGGACTGGCGCGGTATGTCAGCCTTCGATCTTTTTACAATGGCGAAAACCTTACTTTCTACTCCTGAGCTTTTTCAATCCATTCGGGATAACCTCATTCAAGGTTACGCGGCAAAATATGCTCTACAAGAGTTTAGCAGAGCGTGTTTGTGGTCAATGGAATGGTTTTCCTTTGGTCGGGAAGTAGTAAAGGAAGATATTATGGCTCTAACGGAAACAACCGCGTACGTTTTCTACGGAATATCACAGGGAGGAATTCTCGGTGCCGGCTATTCTACACTGTCGGGTCCGACCGGACTGATCGATCGTGGAATATTAAGCGTTCCGGGAACTCCTTTTGCACTTATTCTGTCTCGATCTCTTGACTTCCAGGGGTATGATGCACTACTGTTGCTGAATTTTTACAACAACCGCCATGTCCGAATATATCTGTCTCTAGTACAAATGGCTTGGGATTCTGTTGAAGGAAGTGGGGCACTAGCTCCACCGATACGTGAGTCTTTTCCACGTATTTTGCTTCAAGCAGGACTTGGAGATGCCGTTGTTTCTACCGTCGCAGCCGAATCGCTGGCGCGAGCCTTTGGAGCATCGACACTACCAGGGAATCCTCGAAGAGTGTTCGGCGTTCCAGTTAATCTTCCATCCAATGCAACCTGGGCTGGTCCCAACGTCACACTAACTGAACTACTCTACGAAAAGGATTTGATGAGTCTTCCTGCCGACGACGTCTTTCCTCGTGGTAACTCGGTGCATTTTTGTGTCAGAAAAGACGCCGCTCTGATCAATCAACTTTGTGAATTCATAAACACAGGTCGTGTTGTCGACCCATGCGCGGACGATGGTTGTCGTCGCCCCCGAGCGATGTGTTAGTAATGATCTAAAATGAAGATCATCGCACTTGCAGCAAAGAAAGCAGGAAAGACGCCGCTCTGATCAATCAGCTTTTTGAATTCATAAAAAAGGTCGTGTTTTCGACCCATGCGCGGACGATGGTTGTCGTCGCCCCCCAGCGATGTATTAATCATGTTCTAGAATGAAGATCATGACACTTGCAGCAAAGAAAGGACGCTGTCATGGTCAACCAATTTCAGATGAGATAAACAATATGTTACAACTTTTGATATAAGTCGCATTCAATCTGTGTGAGCATTCGATTTGTAACTTTGATTTGCAATGCGCATGCAATGAGAATATCTGGGCTTAACAGTGTAGCATCAGGGAAAGTATTGAGATATCCCATCATACCTTCGAGCTCATTGTTCAAAAGAACAGGCTGGCAAAGAAACAAAATAGCAGTGCCGACTCTAAAGAAGATTTTGAAGTTCCTCTCAACCAACCAAATGTCCCACATGTGACAAACAGTTGCTGCAGGCATAGATGGCAAGTACAAAAATAGTGTCTGAAACCATCCCAATGCAAACAGTCCGATGTTCAGCTCGTGATGCTCGAAGTGGTCAGCAAGAACTGGGAGTTTGATTTGGACAAGTTTCTCGAAGACCAAGCAGCACGTCTTCAGACACCGCAACTCTGGCCAGTAGAAATGTCGAAGACCGTACGTAGTAAAGAACGAATCCATGACTCGAAAACATGTTTCTTCGACCACCGAACTTTTATCGACTTCCGCATACATATCCGATAGCGATTGATCGGGATTGTCGTGACCAATCATGCTTGACGGCTCGAATTGAATTACAGAAGGAAGGTTTCCTGTGACAGCCTTCCAACGAATAGTGTCTTCCAGGATTCGAAGAAGATGAGCTGCAACATAATCCATTCCCTGGCAATATCCTACATTGCTATAAGTAGCTGCAAGTACATGGAGAATGAAGCTCAACTTTTCCTGTAATCGAGCTTTTGCGATATCTGACAGTGCGCTTCCACCAAGCGCGAGCTCCTGGGCTTCAGCTTGTCTCTCGAACTTTTTGGTATGACGACCGTCTAGTCGTGTGCTGCAGAATGAGCCTGTAACGCTTCCGACAGGGGAAACGGCACCCCAGTCGCTAACGGTGTCCGTCGGAGCCAAACTGACATCGTCATCATCTTCTTCATAAAAGGAATGCGAAGGCGGCGGCGGGTCGCCGGATCCCCGAATACCACTCTTCAGTATTCTACTCCTGCCCCAAGTTGCAAGCGCACGGACAATCGAGTCCGTACGTAGGCGGGCCCCAGATTTGTGCGGAGGTAAGTTGCCAAACGACCGTAACACATCTCTATGGATCACGTTGTTCCACTTGCCTTCCCTGCCTTTCCGCTCTAGGAGCGTCAATTCGTTTCGCGCTCCCATTATGACATTGTCGTCGGGGTCCTCTTTCCTATGGCAAGATTCCCTGCTGTCTTTTTCAAGCGTAACCCATAACCAGAAGCTCGGACGTACATTAATCTGCAGGCCTCCAAGACGGACGGCGTCTCTCATAAGGACATGCTCATGCTCATCCACGTATTTCAAACACAAACGGTTTACCATCTTGAACCGACAAACCGCTACCGGATCTCCAAGAAAGTCCAACACAAAAGAAAGGAAAGCAGGGAAAGTAGACAAAGAAATTTCGAAAGGGCTCGGCTGCTCACAAGGTGCATTGTATCGTTTGCCGATAGACAGGTTTGACGACGTTGATCTGCATATCTCTGGTTGAAAAGTGATGCTTGGTGGCGAGGCCTCCTCTTTGTCTGTTTCAGGTTGGGAAAGCAGAGACACGTCTGGCAACGTGGACAACGCTTCGTATATGGCGCGGACAATTTCTGTCGAGTCACCGGCTTCTTGAGCAAATATCATATTGTGGACCGATATTGTTATCGTTTTCAGCGGCCTATTAAGGTGAGACTGGGACCTGTCTGAAGTCTTCGAAAACTGCAGCGATAACCGACTAGAATCGTACTCTAGAATAGGACAAGATCACTCTAGTGCAGTTACGAAGGAGCAAAACACAAATTATACCATGATCTGCCTGACTGTGAGCAGACCATTCTTAGTCTTACCGTTCACAAGACAGACGCTTGACGTGGGGTTGTTAGGGTTACAGCATAATTATCATCAAAAATCAAGTGTGACCAAGTCTAAGATTTCAAACAAGCAAAGATACTGAAAACAGCAGTTAAATGTCCCTCGCACGGCATTGCAAGAGATGAGGACAATGTAGACACTTTGCACATGATGTCAATTCAACCAAGCTCAACTGCCCATTCAAAATTATCCGATGTGACTGGAAATAATTAGCGCAATCAGGATCAAGACTAGCAAATACATCTAACTTGGCGCAATATCTGGTCAACATTGGAGACACTGCATGATTGCTTAAAGCCCTTCCAATCTCATGCAAGTCTTGTTCAACATTTTTAACACAATTTGTGGAGCTCATTGACCATTGCTGTTTTGTTGGATTATCCAGCAACAAGAATGGCACAATATTAGCTCCTAAATTATGATTGTGAAATGACATTTTTGAGTACCGGTTTGCGCGATGGCGCGCACTACTTGGGTTGTGGCACCCAAGGCAAGCCTGTCAAAACTACTCTTGTATGTTTGGCCACAAATCCCGACACGGATGGTTTTGGACAGGCACAAACCCAGTTGAGTACTCAGAAACATGATGTGACTGTTTCGGGACTTGATCATTGCCATGCTAAGGAGCATGGTAACTATGATGAATGTGCCCACGGTGCCGTGTATAACACCATGGAGAATAGTGAAATGGACCACAATGGCGCTTGGCAGATTGTGGGGCCAAATGGAAAGTGAACAGATTAGCTCTTTAGTTTAGAGTTTATAAATCTTAACAACAATTGTGTGAAAACCATTTTTGTTAGTTTGTATCTCTTTGTTAGAAGCCAGACAAGTCTTGATCACCTCGTGCTGTCTTCAGAAGCCAGGAGATACTTGACATTGACAAACTTAAATGCTTTCCACTAGAATCTAGGATTTTTCTCGGATCTGAACTGATACAAAGGAAGTTGCCAGTATTGATCAGCACATATTCACAATGTTCTACACAATTGCCCTTTTGTGCTGGACACAGCCATACATCTGGATCAGCAAGACACAATGATAAAGTATAGCCACGCAATACTGCAATTTGCCACTAAGGTGAGCAATTGTCATAGCTATTGTTGTTGGAACATTCAACTAGCATAGTGCCTAGCTCTGAATATTGGCCATGTTTGCCAGCCTTATTACTGTCCCAGTCGTCGTCTGTACGACGCTGCGGATAGAGGCAATGTTTTTCGGGTCATTACCGAAATGTCATTTGCGAAGGCAGTGCGAAGTGACACGTGTGTGCATCTAAGGATGCAGCAGTTGTGACACGCAAGACGACATGTCTTGCCGACCAAGAAATCATCTTTACATAAGCGATTTTCTCTATTATGGTCGTCCCTTGAGAGGTAAAGAAAATACCTTCTCCACGTCTACAAACTGGGATTGAATCGAAGCAGATAAGTCTGCACACAATCAAAGGGTCTCATGTTCATCTGCATTCATCTGCATTCATTTGTATTCATATGCATTCATATGCATTCATTTGCAGTCATCTGGATTCTGCGGGATCAACGCATAGAAGACAGTACAGAGGCTACGGTCTCCTTGAATACGATTGACCAGAACATTACTATCCCAGTGATGTGACTATCCGTGGAGAGTAGTACTGATTCTACTGAGACTCCTAAGGGAGCTCCAAGGGATTTGTTTGCACTCGAAAAGATTACATCCATATTTGTCTCTACTCACAATTCTCAATTCTAAATTCAGTCGAGGTCAAACCGATTGAGTTACCGATTAATTACAATACAATCGGGGCCTTACGAGGCTTTCCCCTTTATTCATCTTACTCTCTCTTTGTATCAACAATACATTGCGTGAGTATTGAAGAATCCGTTAGTTTATCAGACCCAGCAATCATCGCTGGCGTTGCTCTCGCCAACGTTCTTACTTTACACGATTGTCTCTCTTTTTGAACTGAGCCATGGCCCGAGTTCGCAAGGCAACCGGTCCTACCCGGAAGGGAGCGACCGAAACGGTGCCGGAGGAGCGAGTGGAAGAAGAAACGCCCTTTGAGGCCGTTGAGTCGTCGTCCAAGGACAGTGACAATGAGACGCAACCATCGTCCATGGGCGATGACAATGACTCACAGTCTGAGATCGAGTCGTACAAGATTGATACCGACATTGATTTCAAGTACAACCCAAACTTTTTTGAGGACAAGAAAGCCCTTGAAAGTGTCTATGGGATTTGGAGATATCCATGTGAAGTCACTCCAAAACGAAGGTTTGGAGACCGCAAATGATTTCTTGCTTATTTCTATGAGTGACATCAATGATCTTTGCAACAAGCTTTTGTTTGCAACAGTTTACAGGGCTCGCCTACGGGCATTTGCTACATGGTTACGTAGTCAACCCGACAACGTAAATATTACCCAAGAATGGACAATTCCAGTTATGCAATTGGAAATGCAGATGAAGGCGCAAGCGTCTCCATTTGGAACCTCCGAGACCAACAAAACAGACAAGTCAGTCTCCAGTCTGGTGCCTGATCCCTTTGATGGTACACAGAAGAAGTGGCTCGCCTTTCGATACAGTTTTGAGGCATGGGCCGGAGCAAGTGGGCAATCTTTTGATGCCTGCATCTCACATGACTCGGAGCGATATTCCCGTTCAGAACCAACAGCGACCTACAATGACATCAATGACGAACCTGATTCATTTAAATATGACTGGAACGTTAAGTCAGTTCGCAATTCAAATATCTTTTTTATGCTCAAGTCGCTCACGAGCGGGGGAGATGCATGGGGCCTTATCGAACCTTACGAGGTTTCAAAAAATGGCCGTCATGCCTGGATCACCTTGTGTGCGTTCTATGAAGGAGCCAGTCAGGTGGGCTTAACCACGGAAGAAGCTCGCACTACAATTCTGACAGCGAAGTATACCGGACAATCCCGGAACTTCACTTTTACCAAGTATGTTCAAAAGCATCTTACTGGTAACAACATATTGGCTCGCAACAAAGAGGCCTACACGGACTCACAGAAAACAAACTTTTTCCTACAGGGAATTGTTGATCCTGAACTTATGGCATTCAAGGCAGCTGCTGAAGCTAACCTAAATGAATGGAAGTTCGAACGCGTTGTCACGTACATGCGTACTCAAGCCGCCAAGCTCACGAGCAAGGACGGTAAGGATTCCCGAAACATTCGTCAGGCTACGGGCTTGTCGAAAAACAGGAACAACAAAAACAACCGGCGCAAGCGCTCGGAATACCAAAGCCAAGGCAAAGGTAACAAAGAGTCGGGCAAAGGAAACAATGCTCCTAGTACTCAACTCCGCAAGGACATCTGGGATGAATTGTCTCCCGAGATAAAGGATGCCATCAAAGCGGCAAAGCGTAGAGCGTCTACGGACCCGCGCACGGCTAAAAGAGCCAAGACTAGTAGTACGGATAACTCTAACGCAAGCGTTGAGTCCTACTCGCCTGATTTAAGGTCAATGTCTACTGAAATATTTAAAGCAGATGGTGACAAGGACTTGGCTTCAGGCCAGCCTGAGGCGAACGATACACCACTTCATTTGGAACTTGAAGATACGCTTAAGAAACCTACATATGGAGCAGGTACCCTATTTGGGCGATCTGCTGACAGGGTCTCCTTTAATCGTATGGTATGCAGTTCAGAAGAAAACAAAGTCACTCCTTGGCGCATGTCAGAACTACGGCTTGCGGATGCAACAATAAGACGCATTTGTAAGAATCGCACACGAAATCCTACCGGCCGTTCAACATGGGGCGAAGCTGCCATTGATACTGGTGCCGACACAATTTGCATTGGTTCAGGCTATACTGTACTTGCTCATACAGGTTGATATGTGAGTCTGCGAGGTTTTCATGACAGTGGTGATACTCTTGATCGAATTCCAGTTGTGACGGCTGCTACAGCATATGACTACGATGACGGAACCACCGTTATTCTGGTTTTCCATGAAGCTTTGAATCTTGGGCCTACACAGTCCACATCTCTCATCAACTTGAATCAGATTCGGCACGCCGGACATCAGACTGATGACATTCCGAAGTTTTTATCCCAAGGGAAATCTCTTCACGGAATTGAAACAATTGATGGCGACTACATTCCTTTTGCATTGAAGGGACGCACATCATTGTTGTACTCACGAGTACCTACTCGCCATGAGCTTGAGAACTGCCTGCACATTGATCTTACATCTGATCAACCCTGGGATCCAAACAGCAAAGACTGGGAGGATAATGAGCAGCGCTACACGCGTCATGACCGACAACGGAATGCACGCTATACCGCAACTGATAATGAGGATGAGGAGAACTTTTACCATGGGTATTTCTCTCTCCCTGACTCTAAGGAGTTCCCGGTTCTACCGGCAAACAATAATGTTATGAACCCACATGATGTCGTACGCGAGATCAAATATGCTACTGCACGGGTTTCAAAATCTAGCCCACGGGATCTAGATGTCGATCGAGACAAACTTCGCCGCATCCTGGGACATGTTCCTATGGAAGTAGTTGACCGAACACTGGAAGCTACAACACAACTTGCGGAACGCTCTGGCAAAATGCCACTGCATCGACGTTTTAAAACGAAGTTTGAACAATTGCGATACCGCCGGTTGAAGTGTACGTTATATAGCGACACTTTCAAATCTACTGTTAAATCCTCCCGAGGACACACGCATACCCAAGGGTTTGTATGTGGTGATTCTTACTTTGTATACCACTTTCTTATGAAAGCGGAATCCGAAGCAGACCAAGGTCTTGCGTCAATTATACAAGATATAGGAATTCCGGCACAAATTCACACCGACAACGCAAAAGTGGAAACCTTAAGCAAATGGAAGAAAATCACTTCCGGTCACTGGATAAAAGTCACAGTCACGGAACCATACTCACCGTGGCAAAACCGTTGCGAACACGAATTCGGTGCGGTTCGGATCCAGACACGACTTGTTATGGAAACGACACAATGTCCAGAACAGCTTTGGGACTACGCCATTACCTACGTGGTAATTGTGCGTAATAATACCGCTCGCAAAGCCTTAAATTGGCAAACGCCCTTAACGGTTATGACAGGTGACACGAGCGATATTTCAGAATTGTTGGATTTCGAGTTCTACGAACCGGTACAATATTTTGACAATCCTGAAATTAAATTTCCACAAGCTAAGGCTAAAGTTGGTCGGTGGCTTGGTATTGCAACAAATGTTGGACAAGCTATGTGCTACTATGTCCTAACAGACAAAGGAACCGTGATAACGCGTTCCACAGTCACACCACTTCACAAAGTTGATTCGACTGCTTTGCAAACCTCTCTTACAGCTTTTGATGCTATGATAAGGGAGATTTATCAGCCTACTGATTTTGCTCACAGCACTAAAAAGCAAGCTGCCTCGTTACGACGAGATGAAGCAATGAAGGTTGCCAGAAAAACTGGTGAACCTGAAGATCCAGGAGTCCGTAATAGACATGTTCTGTATGACTTAAATGAGGGAGCCGACCATGACCAAGTGGAACCAGGACTATCAGTTGATGATTACTACGGTAACGACGACGAAAAAGAGTCTGGTTCGTCGGATCTCCTTGTCGGCAGCGAAGTACTCCTTACTAAGGGAGGTATACAACATCTAGACAAAGTCACCAAGCGTGATAAAAATGGCCAGCCCAAGGGCTCAAACGAAACAACCAATTATGTTGTTGAGTTCAATGATGGTACTGAAGAGATTCATGGATACAATGCTCTGCTTGACGCTGTGTATAAGCAAGTCGATGATGATGGTAATGAATGGTATACTTTTGAAGATATTGTTGACCATCAAAGGCGCCCACGTGGCGGCCGAGGACGAACGAAAGGTTGGTTCCTCCGTGTTAAATGGGCCAATGGTGAATACACCTGGGAGCCTCTTACCTCTTTAAAGGAAAGCAATCCTTACCCAGTTGCAAAATATGCAGCCAACAATGAATTAATGTCGGAAAAAGCTTTCTCTTACTGGGCACCATCGGTACTGACAAAGGCTGATAGGTGGATTCGCGCTGCACGCACGCGAAAAAAGAAGAACCGATACAAGTACGGTATAGAAGTTCCAAGGAACGTTGCCCACGCTTACGAGCTGGACAAACAGAATGGCAATCATCTCTGGGCTGAAGCCATCCAAAAGGAAATGGGCACGCTGCAGAAGATGGAGACCTTCACTATCCTCTCGAAGGGAGAAAGAGCTCCCAAGGATTATAAACGCATCCCCATGTGGATTATTTTTGATGTCAAAATGGACTTCCGACGTAAGGCACGCCTTGTTGCTGGAGGCCATGTGACAGACCCTCCCACTGATGATACTTATTCCAGTGTTGCTTCAAGGGAGAGTGTTCGACTAGGTTTCTTACTTGCCAGTCTGAACAATCTTGATCTTGTCTCAGTTGACATCGGTAATGCTTACGTCAATGCCGATTGTCGTGAAAAGGTCTATGCAATTGCTGGCCCTGAGTTTGAAGAGTTCGAGGGATGGACAGTCATCATTGCTAAGGCTCTGTATGGACTAAAGTCCAGTGGCGCAGCGTGGCATTCCCACCTCGCGCAAAGTCTAAGGACTATGGGTTTTGTGTCTTCTAAGGCGGACCCAGATATGTGGTACCGAGCTGCTAAGCGCAAGGACGAAAGCGAGTACTACGAGTACATTATAAGCTACGTCGACGACCTAACGGTTGTTTCGGAAAATACCAGGGCGATTTTAGAAATGCTCGAAAACATTCCCTACACACTCAAGGGTGGTAGCGCTCCAGAAACATTTCTTGGAGCCACTATTGGAACGTACACATTCAAGGATGGTACGTCGGCGTGGTACATGTCTGCTCAGCAGTACTTAACCAACGCGATAAAAAACATAGAGGAAACTCTTGGGCTGAAACTTTCAACAAGTAACCGAATTGTCACGCCCTTGATACCCGGATACCATCCGGAGGTGGATACGTCCGCTTTCCTTGATGATGACCGAGCGAACTTTTATATGAGTCTTATCGGCATCCTTCTCTGGACATCTGAACTTGGACGAATTGACATTACCCAAGAAGTGGGTCTTATGTCACGCTTCAATGCGAAACCAAGAGAAGGCCACTACAATGCGGTGCTTCGTATGTTCAGCTATTTAAAGCGACACTTGAATTCCAAGCTTGTCTGTGACCCTAAAATGAGAGAATTTTCTCAGGTCAAGTTCTCCGATCCTACGTGGAAGGAGCAATACCCAAATGCTGTAGAGGAACTCCCTCCAGCAATGCCAAAACCTATGGGTAGGTCAGTACAAATCACGGTGTTTGTGGATGCTGCTCATGCAGATTGTCACGTCACGCGGAGATCGACCACCGGCATACTTATTTTTATAAATGGAACACCAATACGTTGGTACTCCAAGAGACAAAACACTGTCGAAGGATCGACATATGGATCGGAGTTTGTTGCCATGCGCATAGCTTCCGAAATGATCATAGCTTTGCGGTACAACCTACGGGTATTGGGTGTTCCACTTTGTGGACCCGCAAATGTTTTCTGCGACAATATGAGTGTCGTCACAAGTTCGACAATACCTTCGTCGGTACTTAAGAAAAAGCACAATGCTATTTCATACCATAAGGTTCGCGAGTGCATTGCTAGTGGGACAATGCGTCTCGCACATGAACCAACGGGCTCCAATCTCAGTGATATGCTCACTAAGTGTCTGTCTGGCCCTCAGCACAAATTCCTCATCAGTCACATTCTGTTTTGAGCCACGGCCATACAGTACCTTCTGCGCCACCATACTTTGGGGCAATCTCTAGACTGGACTTTGTACTCCCAGACTGCGAGATTGAAGGGAGTGATAAAGTATAGCCACGCAATACTGCAATTTGCCACTAAGGTGAGCAATTGTCATAGCTATTGTTGTTGGAACATTCAACTAGCATAGTGCCTAGCTCTGAATATTGGCCATGTTTGCCAGCCTTATTACTGTCCCAGTCGTCGTCTGTACGACGCTGCGGATAGAGGCAATGTTTTTCGGGTCATTACCGAAATGTCATTTGCGAAGGCAGTGCGAAGTGACACGTGTGTGCATCTAAGGATGCAGCAGTTGTGACACGCAAGACGACATGTCTTGCCGACCAAGAAATCATCTTTACATAAGCGATTTTCTCTATTATGGTCGTCCCTTGAGAGGTAAAGAAAATACCTTCTCCACGTCTACAAACTGGGATTGAATCGAAGCAGATAAGTCTGCACACGATCAAAGGGTCTCATGTTCATCTGCATTCATCTGCATTCATTTGTATTCATATGCATTCATATGCATTCATTTGCAGTCATCTGGATTCTGCGGGATCAACGCATAGAAGACAGTACAGAGGCTACGGTCTCCTTGAATACGATTGACCAGAACATTACTATCCCAGTGATGTGACTATCCGTGGAGAGTAGTACTGATTCTACTGAGACTCCTAAGGGAGCTCCAAGGGATTTGTTTGCACTCGAAAAGATTACATCCATATTTGTCTCTACTCACAATTCTCAATTCTAAATTCAGTCGAGGTCAAACCGATTGAGTTACCGATTAATTACAATACAATCGGGGCCTTACGAGGCTTTCCCCTTTATTCATCTTACTCTCTCTTTGTATCAACAATACATTGCGTGAGTATTGAAGAATCCGTTAACAAAATGAAGTTGACTTCCTGTGTTGCCATGGCCAGATGAGCACACCAAGCTGCACCACTGAATTTTAAACCATACAACACTTGAACATTAACTGCAAACTGATTCTTGCAGGGCATTTCAAACTCAGTAACACAGAGGGTGTAGATCTATTCATGAACAGATACATATTCTGAGCATTGGCACAAAGAATGTCCAAGTCATTGAGGGCAGCAACAAGAAAAGCAAGACAAATGCTACTGCAAGAGACAACATTGGCATACCTGATTGAGCTGGGTGGATCCATTACATCTCCCCCAGCTGCAAGTTGTGCATTGCAAGTGAAGACCAATTTCACATCGAAAATCATGTGACAGGGAAGACACGTGTGACCAACAGGCTCAATGGCTTCAGGATCAAGGATCTTGAAAGCCGGCATCACATTTATCATTTTTCTTTTTGATTGCATTGACCCACAAAGAATTGTTAGTATTTGGTCAATTTCAAAAGCTTTGCAAACGGTTCTGGGAATTTGAATACCAAACTTGTGTGTCTTCTTTTGATAACACTGCAGAGACAACTTTATTTTGTTTATGTAGAGTGTGGGAAACCCACCACACAAAGGCAGGCTTGTGGACCAACTTATTTGCAACAACATACTCAGCAATTTCAACAGAGTTAGATTTGCTCAGATCTTTTAGCGGCAACCAAGAGACGGATCCATCCTTCCACTGTATGGTCAGTTTCCATCCCGTAGTGGTACAGTGCATATGCTGGTTACCGTTACAATTGGTGACATAAATGTAACGGATTCTTCTATACTCACGCAATGTATTGTTGATACAATGAGAGAGTAAGATGAATAAAGGGGAAAGCCTTGTAAGGGCCCGATTGTATTGTAATTAATTGGTAACTCAATTGGTTTGACCTCAACTGAATTTAGAATTGTGAATAGAGACAAATATGGATGTAATCTTTTTGAGTGCAAACAAATCCCTTGGAGCTCCCTTAGGAGTCTCAGTAGAATCAGTACTACTCTCCATGGATAGTCACATCACTGGGATAGTAATGTTCTGGTCAATCATATTCAAGGAGACCGTAGCCTCTGTACTGTCTTCTATGCATTGATCCCGCAGAATCCAGATGACTGCAAATGAATGCAAATGAATGCAGATGAATGCAGATGAATATGAGACCCTTTGATTGTGTGCAGACTTATCTGCTTTGATTCAATCCCAGTTTGTAGACGTGGAGAAGGTATTTTCTTTACCTCTCAAGGGATGACCATAATAGAGAAATTGCTTATGTAAAGATGATTTCTTGGTTGGCAAGACATGTTGTCTTGCGTGTCACAGTTGCTGCATCCTTAGATGCATACACAAGTCACTTCGCACTGCCTTCGCAAATGACATTTCGGTAATGACCCGAAGAACATTGCCTCTATCCGCAGCGTTGTACAGACAATGACTGGGACAGTAATAAGGCTGGCAAACATGGCCAATATTCAGAGCTAGGCCTATGCTAGTTGAATGTTTCAACAACAATAGCTATGACAATAGCTCACCTTAGTGGCAAATTGCAGTATTGCGTGGCTATACTTTATCAAATGTTTTCGGGAGCAATGGCGGAGCTGTCCTTTTGGTGATCAATAATTTTGTCTAATATAAGATAACAACTTTCTTTGTTTTCAACCTGAGAATAGATATGCTTGGCAATAACATTAGCAGCAAATGCTCTGACAATTCTGTCATCAAACTCAACCTCAAGCACATGTGAGTCAAGGATAGGATTCTTATTTGAAAAGCCAGCTGGGTTGCCGTTGCAATCCTTTTTTACAAGCAATTAACCTTGCCAGTTGAGAGCAAGTCCCCCAAAGGGAGCAATAATTCAGTATTGAAATTGATCAAATGCATTGTGGCCATTGTCATCAGCTTCAGGCATACTAGATTTGTCCCCATTGAGTCATCTAGATATGGTTCAAATACATCAGTCTCACCAATAAAGACATGAGCACGGTTCAGATCTCCAAATTGCATGTTGATTGATGTGTTGAATTCAAGTTTGTGCTTCTTAACTGATGCTGATTAGCAACAGACAGTGGGAATACATAGTAGAAGCAAGTTGTGTGAGCAAGTATTTGATCATTTGATGCAAGAACACAAGCACACTTTACATGACCAATGATCCAACACTTTGTGAGGTTTGGCTTTTCATTTCATTGGGTACACACGTGTCCAATCAATGTCACTGATAAAGACTTGAGCACACATGTTCCCATGCAACAATTTAAGCTCACAATTAGCAAACATGGTGTCAGTATACAGATTTGTTCAAAGATGGTGGAATTGTAGCTGCATGGTCACCCGTTTTATGTGTTACACAAGAGCGCAATTCACAATGTTCTTCACTCCACTCTGTGTGGTGACGCGCAGGGTGCATTTGGCAGTCCCCAAGCCAATGTTCCAATGCTGAGCCAGCTCCTCAGGGATGACTTTGTAACAATGGTTTGACAATTGAGCAGAGCTGATGACAAATGTGTCCTGGAGGGAAGTTACAAAACATGTGTCATCCAATGGAATGGAGATCAAAGCAACATTGCCATTACCATTTTGATGCAAGGTGTGCACATGGCAATACTGCTTGGCATTCATGAAGTAATACTCTTTGGAAGAGTAGTAATGGTTGATCATACCACTTGATTACCTTTTTTTCCGCCACTGCAACCGCCTCTACTGTGTCAACCTCTTTAACTGCTGCGTCAACCTCTTCCACCGCAGCCACCATGGCCGTTACCACACCCACTGCGGCCTGGAGAAACTGTAAAAATGTTACAAACCTGGGCCTGGTTCTGTCTTTCAATAAATTTGCTCATATAACTCATTTCAAAACCATTTTTCAACATCAACAATTGCAGATTTGAGAGAAGGAGCCTTGAAATGCTTCAAAGACTTGTGGACCTTGGCAGCTTTGGTCAATGGCTCACTGAGCTCATCTAGATTGGTATAGGCTTGATGGTGGATCTCTACAAAATGCTTGAAACGTTCCAATGCTTGCCGCTGTAAAACTTGCTTTCAAGGTCTCCCTCTGCCTTGTTCATGATCTTGGACTGGTAAGTCTGCCCAAGTTAAGCAAACAAAGGGCCAACCAGGCTGGACAACCGTTGATAGATTAAGAGTGAGCCAACACCTAACCCTAATTGCACAAGAGGTATGCTTGAAGTGACGGATATAGTATCCAAGCAGGATGAGGCGCTCTTCAGCAGTCAGAGAAATGGCTACACTGGAGCAGGGAATCACTGCTGGGGCGCTGGTCTGAATGGCATATGAATTTGGTTGGACAAAATTGCAGGTGTAGGAGTGATGCTTGTGATAAATATGGAGTTTATGCTAACTGAAGCTATGCTTACTTTCAATTATCTGCAAGGCAAACCCAGTGAACAAACCTTATGTGTACTTACTACTAGCAATTTCTAGCATACCCAACGGTGCCTGCTCCCACCGACCAACATTATACATAAAGATATGGAATGTCTGCCTTAATAAGTTAGTGTGAAGTAGCAGGAATCTCTACATCTTATCAATACGTAGGAGCAACTACAGCACTAGTTTGGGAAGAAAGTCAAGGCACTAATAAATGGTTGACACCATGAGTTGTCACTTCTAGTGATCCTCTTCTTCATGATCATGGCCAGCCTCGCAATGACCGTGGTTAAGAAGAACCAAACCAATCGGAACTGCACCGGTCGCAAAGCACAAGACAAAGATGAGAGTGTCCTTGATGGTCTTGCGTTTCGCTTGAATACGAGGAATACATTCAGAAGCAGCAATATAGATGTAAACACCTGCAGAAATAGCCAAGATAGAACCGGTTGCTTGATCTGATAGATCGGACGCTAGAATAATCAGTGCACCAATAAGAACAGAAAGGCCCGAAACAAAGTTGAGCAACAAAGCTCGAACACGACCCAAGCCACAATGATGAACAAGAAGTGCAAAGTCTGCTAGTTCCTGAGCAAATTCATGATAAATGGTGGTAGCAACAATTGTATACGCAACTTCTCGGCTACACAGCAAAAATGCGTTGCCGATAAAGAGACCATCACAAAAGTTGTGGAAAGCGTCCCCGAGCAGAATACTACTGGCAAGACCCCAGTTGATTGCGTGCCCTTGGAGTGGCAGAGCCGATTTAGACTTGTCTAGTTTGTTGACCGATACTTCCGAATCGTCGGTTCCATCGTCGGCCTTGTTTACGTGACTAGGGTGGCCACACGCGCCAGCATCACAACCATCGTCCATTGTGGTCTTGTCTTCGGTATTGGCTTTATCACTGTTCGCTTCCTCGTTTTGTTCTCGCACGGTCTCCGCCGCGGCAGGAGATAGCGCAGAATCTTCATTTTCTTGAAGCTTCTCGCATACATCACAATCCTCGATATCAGGTACTGGGAATATAGCGGTGAGTAAAATAGGCATCAGAAGCCCAGCCAATAGAGAAGCACCGAATTTCCACGTAGGCCCAGCTCCATGCGACGATAGTTCTCCTTCTGCTTCCAGGAAGCGTCGGAAATGTGAGTGGTCCGCATCTGATGTGCTGTTGTGATCGTCCTCGACAGTACTATTGAGGAATTCCGAAGTAGATTCTTCTTCGTGGTCCTCGTGTCCGCCACCCAGCAATTCCAAGCTCTCCGGAATCATCAAGAAAACGGCGGCCGCTAATAAAGCTCCTGCCGCGAAAGCCGGAAGGATCCTGGTCTGCAAGATTGCCCATATCGTGTGAGTATCTCTTTTGCCTATACGACCGTAAAGGCCTATCGAGGCCATCAAGACGATACCGGAAAGAGTGACGAGTTGCACAAGGAATGAAAGCAAGAATGACATCGCCCCAAGGCTTATCGTCGTCGTGATGTTCCTCATCGTGATGATCCTCATCCAGGTGCTCTTCGGCAAGAAATCTGGCAAACATGGTGATTCGCTGTCTTTCGTTGGGACCTCAAAGGTTGGATTGTGATGGATTTTGACTGTATATTGAGCAGTTGGATCAGAATACACACTTTTTACCTCACTTTAGGCTTTAGATTTAAGATTCTAGGCCTTTTTGAACGACATTAGGCCGTTCAACTGGGCCTAGAAAAGCCTACATCGGCATCGAATAGCCTTTCGAAATATCAGCGTATTTATTGCTTTAGAGCCTGTAATAGTAGGGGCAAGACTTGATATGGCCTAAAGCTTACGTCAATGGTTTCGTCGCTGATCGATTTCATTTTCCAATTAACAAGTGGCTCTGACGCGGCGCCGATACATATAGAGCACAGCCTGGTATAAGCCTAAAAGAAGAGCCTTCCAGTGAAGCTCGAACCAGTACTTGTTAGGCCTGACACGTGCACATGCTACCTTTGAAATCTTTGTAGCTACCCGAGGAGTCCCATAGAGTTTATGACGAACTGGAAATATATTGTTCGACAGCCAGGACCAGCTGCTTTCTGTCGAAAAGTTACTCTACCAATCAGCGGCCAGTAGAACTTCACCAACTCTGTCGCAGTGCTTCTACCTCCCGAACGAGAATTTGCGTGTCACCGAGGGATACCGAAAGTTTCCAACTCAAGTGTCGAGGCTATGAAAGGCCTGGAGAAAAGACTTGGAATCTTTCACGTCTGTTTGGAGCGACGAATTGGCTGATGTAGAGCATTGAGATTTGTCATCTCTGTACATGCTCTCATTTTTCTACGGGTTTCTAGTCGATGCTGACTACGAGGTAGTAAAATGAGAGATATTCTTTCCCGAGGCATGGCGATAGCAGTAACCAGAATGGTCGCGATGAAAACTGATAAGGCAACGACAACTGGCTGCAAGACACGTACGAAAACTGAAGCAAGTTTTGAGCGAACGGAATCAACATAACATTTAGGTCATGCAACATTGTGGAAATGGAGTGAAGCATTGACGCGAACGTATACACCGTAGTCTTTTCTTCATCATCAACGCCTAACTGTCTATAGTCTCTGATTTGATTCTCATATGCTTCGCCATTAGATTGGATTAGCTCGCCTTTCCTCTAGTTCCTTTTGTCGCTTTTCTTCAGCATCGAAGATACTCAAATCGATTGGTTCATCAGGAAAATGCAAACTCTTGTACGGCTCACCCACATCATCACGTGTAGACAGGCACTCAATTAGAGTCGCAACATATTCTTGGACCAAGTTCTTGTAAAGCTCTCCTGCAGCTAGATCGGGCTGGATAGCTTCACTGCGTATAGCAAGGTCGAGAGACCCAAAAGTGGGGTTGGTGTAACGAATTCCCCGGAGAGCTTCGTTCAAAAATGATCGAGGCACCCCCCCTTCTTCCAACAGCTTTATGTCAGCCGGATCCACGTATCGTTCCCAACCGTGTAAGTCTTCCAAAAGCTCCTCTTCAGAACGCGCCAACCGCTTCTGCGGTGCCAGCTCAGGTCGATTGGGGACTTTACGGTCTTTGACCAGCCGCATTACGGCTAGTCGATTGCCGATATCGATTCGACCACTTCCCGCTTTAATACAAGCCTCGGCTTCACCAGGTAAATCAAAACCAACGTACGCCTCTCCAGTCGGTAGACCACCTTCGCACAACAGCAACTCAACAGAATTCTTGATGTCGCGCCGCATTTCGCAAAAAGGCTGAAATGCCTTCGATATTTCTTCTTTAGTAGTTGACACATCGAGATTCTTGACATGAATCGTATTCGCATGTGAAATATAAAAGTTTTTAGGGGGCATTTCAGTGTCCAAAATCAAGCGTGGACCTTGGCGACGCCTTTCGTTTAAGTTCGCTGAACCCCCGAAGCCAATATGGACCAGCTCTCGACGAGCACGAAAGAAACGGACGGGAAATTTTCCAAGTTCTTGAAGGCGGTCTTGAATCATCATTGATTCCACGGCCGAATTCGCCTCTTCCTCCGATGAGAAGCGGATCAAAGCCGTCGACGGGGACAAGAAGTAGATATCTTCGGGTTTGACGTCACCGTAAATTGTCTTCACTTCGGTGCCTTCTGGAAAAAGCTCTTGCAGTAAAGAGGCAGATGAATGACCCGGGCAGAATTGGCTTAATTGCACAATGCACTCTGGTTTTAATTTCGTAAATTCAGGTTCGTGTTCGGAAGGCTGATACTTCGAAAGACGTGGCTCGCCCATCCTGACTTTCTCACTGGGTCCCTTTTCCAGTACAAAGGCAAGTTCTTTTGGCGAGTGAAAGCCGACAAATCCTGAGGTTATACTAGCGGGAAATACCTGGCTCGAATCCACTCCTGCAAGCTCTCCAATGGTTTTTTGCATCATTTTGCTGTGAACAGTGTTTTCCAAATTTCCTAATTCTTCATGAACGAACAATGGTGGTAGACCTGAGACGTACAAAAAACGAGAATATCGTTCCACAAAAGTCAGCGGAGGGTTGAGGCGATCTTTCCCAAAGTAAGGTTTGGGCTCGCGACGACTATCAGCGTGTTCGTTGAGATACTCGGTCTTCGCATATTCTGCTGGATGATTCGTCATGGCCTCTAAGAAGTCGTCGAAGCCGGGCCCTGTGTTCCGCAAGGGTAGAATTTTCAATTCCTCGGATTTGTCGGGCAGTTTATCCTGAAAATTGCTATCTGGCATTGCAGCTGCGGTCACCGCGTCAAATTGATTTGAGAAAAAATTGGATTCTGGATCGCCAGACATGGGCTCATCGCGTGCTCCACCCGTCCTGAAATTACCGCGGCCTCTGGTTTCATCTTCGATTTCCTTACGTTCCATTCTATCTGCATCGGGGTCCAAACCTATATCGCTATCGTCTTCAAAAGGCAAACCTGGAAACTTGGAATCCTTTTCCAGATACTCCATTTCAAATTCACCATTCTCATCTAGATCGTCGTCGTCTAAAGGCTCTACGACTTGTTCGACTTCTTCTTCACTCCAAAAGTACTTGTTTTCGTCAATCAAACTATAGTCAAAGTAATCATCATCCGAGGTCGGTCCGAAAATATTGTCATCATCATCATCGTCTTCTTCTAGCATGCCCGCTTGCATCGCTTCCACTTGCTGGCGACGGCCTCCATCCCCGCTGTTTAGGCCCAATTCACTCAGCCATTCATCTTCCGTATCTTGGTACACTTGATTCTTGTCACGATGCCTGACGGGATCTAAGCGGGCCTTGTTTTTCCGCGCTGCCAATCGAGGAATACCCGAATCATGTTTGTTAAAAAGCTCACCACGGGCAGCGGGCTGTAGCACGCGCTCGTCAAAATTCTGTGAGCGATTGCTCGGATCACGAGGCTTTTGGTAGGGTTGGTTACGATTGTTGCTGTTGCCACGACCTGTACCACGCCCGCCGTAACCCCTACCACCATTCCGGTTGTTTCCGCGACCGCCTCCAGAAGACTGGGAGGAAAAGCTCGCACTTCGATGTCGCGAAAGAGAAGATCGGTCCTTCTCCGTGATGACCAAATTTCCACCAGCGAAACGATCGGCACCGTTATAAGCAGCTCCGAGAAGCGCATCGGAACGGCCAAACCGCCTGCTGGAATGAAAGCAAGCCTTTCGTGCTGCAACCACATACAACCACATCCTCTGACAAGCCTCCTATAGGTAAGAGCGGTGGAACAAAGAAAAGGTTTTTGTAGGCTCTCAGCAAATGCAAAGACTACCTCGGATTGCCGAAGTGAACGTAAAGAGTGGGATTTTTTTGCTGTTCATTCTGGGCCGCAAAAGAAAATATGGATAGAATTAACAGTAAAGTTAAATAAGCTGCAGCGACATTATCTATTAGAATGGATTGTGTAATCGGATATCCATTACGTCATAAACGTGGATTTCATTTAAGAAGCAGAGTCTTCCTCGCAAAATCACACAGCACTTGCACACATCATCGACAACAAACCGCCTCTTGACAGAGTATCAACTTTCTCTCAGAATTGACTGTAAATCCTATTCTATCTAGATATTGCTATTCTACTCATAGATCCAATCCTTGGAATGACTTTCCCAGTCCAAGATTTCATCTTCTTCGAACCACAAAGCAATTTCTTTCTCGGCGTTCTCCACTGAATCACTACCGTGGCAGATGTTACGTCCCACTTCGATGCAAAAGTCCCCACGAATGGTTCCTGGCGCAGACTCTAGCGGATTGGTGGCACCTAACATTTTACGTCCCGTACTGACGGCTTCCTTGCCTTCCCACACCATACTGACGACCGGTCCCGACATCATGTACTCCTTGAGTTTGGGGAAGAACGGCTTGTCCACCAGATCTTTGTAGTGCGTTTCGAGCAACTCGCTAGTAGCCTGTTTGGTTTTCATGGCGACCAATTTGTAGCCCTTCGTTTCGAAACGGTTGACAATATTGCCAACGATGCCGCGTTGGATTCCGTCGGGTTTAATCTAAAGGAAGTTGCAAATGTTTCAGCAGGCCGTGAGAAATTTTAAAAACGGAATGTCCATAGACGGGTAAACAACGAATCTATATTTCGTCATTGATTACTTCGTCCTTCGTACCATAATGTAGGTTCGCTCAGAGGCTGACATGAAAATGGCACTGTCGGATAATACCGTGGAGGCCCCAATGTTCGGAACGAACGCTGAGCTCGGAGCAAAAGCTACAGCTGAAGTGGTCCAAACCGCCGCAAGCAGGGCAGAGAAAGATTTCATGCTGTTGTGGGCAGTAGGAAAGATTCAATTTGTAAACGATGATATCAAAGTTGGAAAGATGTGGACTGGATCTACCGTCGGGCCGGCGAAGACGACGAAAAGGGGATGTCGGTTTTGGTTTCTTTACGTCGTATCCTCCGATGAGTTGGTTCGATGATGGATGTGGATATTTCTCATGCTTTCAGACGACCCGGAAACAAACGTCAGATTTCGACGGATGCTTTCCAGACGATATCTTGGACTCTCTCATTTGTTGGGCTGAAAACCCGTCTGACTGTGACGCCCAGAGCAAACGTGTCCGTAATTGTTTCGTCCGGCAACCGAGAAAAATTGGGAACGGCTAGCCTGGTGCACCATGTTATGCTGGAATACAGGGAGCGGAAAGAGCATTGTGTCGGTAAAGGGTCGTCCTGCTTCTGTTTTTCATCTAATTTTATCCCGAGATCCATCATGTCGGACACTGCTGCATTTTTCGCCAACAAGAAGAAGAAGAAAAAGGCCTTCAAGTTCAACGCAAACTTGGTCGACGCATCCTCCGTTGCAGCGACAGCTCATATGTAAGTCACATTCGACACGGGTAGGAGGTACGCCTTCAATGATGATACAAATTTAACGTCGGCTAGGGATTTGTTCACGTACGCTCATGCAGTTTTCTTCTGTTGCGTTCCATACGTAGAGACGCTCCTGCACTTTCTACCGATCACGATCCGAACGATGCTCCGGCGCACCGCGCTTCGGAAGCATCCTCGGCCTCGGCTCCGGCAGCCGCGGCGGAGCAGTGGGATGACGAAGCACTCGCAGTATCTATCGGTACTCGCAAAGCGAGTACGGCGGCCGCATCCACCAGTGGTGCCGAAGTCCTCGACATGAAATCGCTCGAAATATCCCGCAAGGACGACCACAATATTGCCGAAAAGCTGCGTGTCCAGGAAACCAAGGCACAGCTGGCAGCGGCACGGGAAGGTATGGAGCGACAGGCAGCGAAATTGAAAGAGGAAAAGGAAATGAAAGAAGCGAAAAAAACGGCGGTGGCCCCGCGATTTACCGCTGCGGCTGGCCGCAGTGGCGGTACCTGGGTAGCACCCCACTTACGTGCCGGTGCGGGTGGCTCATTGGCGCGACGACTTGGCGGGTCCACCGGGGTATTAGGTCAAAAGCTAGATGTTCAAGATGAGCAACTCTTTCCAGACTTGGCAGCGGCAGGAAAAATTCTGGAGCAAAAGGAAAAAGAGCAACAACACTTAAAGGCGCCGAAGAAAACGCCTGTTGGTGGAGGCGCCACTTGGGCTTCAAAGAAAGCGCTGCCGAAGAAGGAAGAGAGTAAGGACGATCCAGGATCTCACAGTCAATCAAATTCAGAAGTACCGGAGCCCCAAGTCAAGCCTGTCCCTACTGCAACTCCAGTTGTGAAGCCCGTGGTGTCGAAGCCAACAAAGGAGAAAAAGAAGAAGAAAGACTTGTCAACTTTCAAACCTACTTCTTCCTAAAATATACCATTGGTTGCGTTGCAATTATGATACCTAGACTATTCCATTGAGCATGATACGAATCATCTTACACTATTCTGCGGGCTAGAAAACGACTACGACTGATTGCGATCCAATGTTAATTAGCTGAGAAGATGGCGAGCACACGTCCTCTACTTAAGGGTTAGACCGCATCTAAATAGTAATGATTGTTGTATTCGAAGGGCATTGCTGCTCCAACCGGAGCGTGCTTCCACCCACCGTTCGATTGCTTAATGTGGCTTACCAGAAGCCACTTCTGCCCACTGACTTCCACCACTTCACCCCGCAAAGTCGCACCATCCCGTGGCCAATCATCGTTGGATGCCAGCTTGTTTTGCTTCGTGGGATCGGACCTCCAGAACATACCAGTGCATCCAGCGTGATGCTTTTTCAAAGCAAACTCCTGTAGATGCGCCTTGTCCGTGGCAGAGTTGGAGAACGTTGGAGAAGACATATTAGTTCCGGTACTATGCTTTTGTCCCATAAGAATTCTTGAAGCCGTTTTTCTCACGAAACTTTTTCTTCGATCTTTTGAGCTCACTATCGAGGTAATGTAGGGTCATAAATGGAAACATATCGTGTACACTTTCGTTTGATTCCTTCAGAGGCACTTTTCGTCAATCGCGAATCTTGGTCACGATTGATCCATACGAAATCCCCCTCTGATAATCAACGTGTAAAGTGCACACACAGTCATCACTTTAATCACAGTGACTGTGGTAGGTGACATCGGATACAAAGAATATGAATAAAACCCTACAGTAAAACGAAACCATCATGTCCGAGGGGACAGAAGCTGGGACGTGTCGTCGGAGCTGGGCCTCGCTCTTCGTCTTACAGTAAGTAGAGTGAGAAGTTACTTAACAGTCTTTCCGTTTTCGTCGGTAAGTGGGAAACTTTGACGGCTTGTTTGTTTACCTTGTATTTACCTGACTGTGAATTGAGGAAGCTCCTGAGTTGATGTGATTAATATCGACACAAATTTTCCTTTCGCTTTTCACAACGGATCGGTGTGATGAACGCAAATGCAACGATGGCAATTGGACAATAGTGGCCTTACGGGATGAAAGGAGCGTTTACGAGATTTGTAATTTTAATATTATGAAGTAATTTATTCGTGTTATAAAACTATAAAAAGACTATTGGATCCGGCTTGGAATGTCTGGCACACTAGTATAGTTTCCGTGGTGTTGGTGTTTTTCGAACGTGTTTTTCGAGCGACCACCTAAATACCCCCAATGCTAGATGAAGGAGTCTTTAGAGACAATTGAATCCAACATTGAATGCCTGGCACACTAGCATAGTTTGTGTAGTGTCTGTACGGCTAAAAAGACCGCAACCCACTGATGCCTCCTAAACGGTCTTTGGTGGGGTCACAAATTTGTGACGCGTTTGCTTGAAGATTCGACGCATTCGACTCAACAGTAACAGTAACCACGAATGCAAGCTGTGTAGGTGGAAGTCAATCTCTGATAGTAGTTTACTCACAATAAGTGTAGAATCTTTCTTTCATGTAGTGTGTCAAACGAAATGAAAGTATACATATGAGGGAATTCACTATTCCGGTCTCCACAAAGGCCGCAAAATCACTAATCCGGCCAAATCCGAGATTTCCTAGCAGTTAGGAGCAAAGCTGGGTCGCGCGTGCTTACCTAAATAGCGTCTCTTAATTATTATAAAGAGAAAATACGCTGTAGGGGATGGGAAAAGGTGAAAAACTCGCTAATGGGGACAGAACGTGTTCTCTCTAAGTAGCTTCATTTGGCGTCAGTATATTGTTAAATATCCAAACTACTAAAACTAAATGCCAAAATATTTGTCACGGATGCCAACCGTTGCCGAAAATGTATAGGTATATCGCAGCGCGTCCGATGAGAGATCTCAGGGCAACCCATCTCCCACCGCCAACGAAACAAGTTTGTACAGTATATTCTAGCAATGGCTCCACAACAAGGATTAGTTAGAAGGCCTTGATTATTGGCAATTTTTCGGGTCGACGACCTTCCTCTTGGTTAATTTGGGTTTGGCATTTAGTTTTAATAGTTTGGATATTTAACAATATACTGACGCCAAATGAAGCTACTTAGAGAGAACACGTTCTGTCCCCATTAGCGAGTTTTTCACCTTTTCCCATCCCCTTGGGCGTATTTTCTCTATTATAAATACTAGTAGACCACGTTTGTCATTACTGCTTGAGGTCAGTACACCTGCCAATTCCATCGTTTTCGTTGTTAGGAAAATTTGCCGTAGATCTTTTACCACCAGAACAAAGGTCAGAGGAGGAAGACAGGGCATACCGAGTGGCTGGGCATATACAGTACACTTGCGCAAAGTCAAACACTGGAATACGATATTTCATTTATCTTAAACATGCATTGTTATATGCTGAGTCTGAGGCCAAACTATCTTGCATGTAAAAGCAAACAATGGAATAAGGTTGAGAAACTCATACTTGTTTAAATAGAGAATTATTGTAGTATTGCATTGACAGGTGTATACAAAACAGCACTGGTGGGAGCACAAAAAGAAAGTAATCGCCCTGGTGGGAATGTTCCTGTGAAACACTGGTATTGAGGTCAAAAATATATCCACCGAGAACGCTACTAACTTCGACCTAGCGCCAAACAATGGCTCTTCGGACGGGAAGGGTGGCAATGTGGATACCAAGAGGACGCCCACAATCCGATACATTGCTGTGATCTTGTTGCCCTTGGTATCCTATATACCGGCATTGCCTCTATTGGAAAGCCCCTCAAGACTTCATTGACCAGTCCAACGGATGCGCCATTGCGTCTGCCCTTAGTTTCTCCATCACAAGCCCCTCTAGTGTCCTCTCGCTAATGCTTTTCTAACTGCCTTCCAGTCAAAAGTCCGCATCACCTTTGGGTAGTCCCAGTGCCTTGCCCTCCGGAGTGCCTCTCAGTGCAACGTCAACTATGTTGTTGTGAAAGCCTTTGATTGTATCGTTGTTGAGTGCATTGGGTATGCCATTGGCTTCACCGTCGTTGCAACCTCTGTCATTGCCGTCGGAAAGGCCGTTAGTACGCCTTTGGTAGCTCCGTCGCTGTTGTCATATCCCTTTGTGACTTCTGGCTTGTCCATTGTGATAGAAGATATTGCGAACAAAATCGGTCGGGACTGCAGGCGCAATCGAAAGCTCCAAAGCAACAACCACCGCAAACCCGCCAAACGCCGCCTTTGGCCATCAACATTCAATTTCCGGAGCCAGACAAATCATTCAATGTCTGGGATCAGCTACAGTACATTGGCAATGTCACGGGGTACTACCAAACAGAAAATTTATCAAATTTTTTCTTACACATTTTTTCGATGCCGATACGGCTCACTGTCAATAAAAACGTACGAGAACGTTGACAATTACTTCAGATATGACCAAGACTACTCTTAATACACAGGAAAGTACTCGCTACGTAGCTTGGTCAGTAAGGATATCTAGGATTTGGCCGGATTAGTGATTATGCGGCCTTTGTAATTATCAATTCCTCTAGATATATCATACCATATACCTCCTTATTTTGCCCATTTATCGGTAAAGAGCTGGCTCACAAAACCAAACTTCCACATTGTAGCTCCAAAAGATTGTCAAGAATTAGATCCACGGTAGATCCTATAGCGCTTGCAATATCCTCTTGTTTACTGATGGAAAGATCAGCATACTGCAGAACAAGGTCACCATCTATCACCCCTTTCTTTCGATCATTAGAGCGACAGCCGCCGCGGCGTGTACTTCTTCGATACAGTCTCCATGCTCGCGGGGCTAGAGCGCAATCGCTCTCCAAGGCATTCGCGACGATGGACTGCAGTGCCGTCAGTCTCCAATATACTGGCTCACTGAGGGGCACCACGGCTCCCATCCCACCATCAGCTGTGCCGAAATATGCACCTAGTCGCTGATCCTCTTCGCTCCGTCCAAAATAGGAATCCTGTTGTTTTAGAGCAGCCAACGTACTTGTAGGAGTAGCGCTATGGATCATTAAGCTAGAGCGACAAAAATGCGACGCAAAAGACGTGGTCTGTGTCCCGAGATGATAGTCGGCTCTACATACAAGCCTGTTGCCTCCACGCGCCGCTGCCTCACCTGGAGCATATTGAAAAAACTGCAGATTTTGACGGTCGTCATGACAAAGGAATGTCATTGCCGGGCCTCGACTCATAACTCCAGCTGCATAGACCGGAATCGGGTCGTAGTCCTTGGCAAGCAGCGTCAGACTTTTATCAGACTCCCTCCAGATTAAAAAATAAAGAGAATCGTACGCGTCGCTCAACAAAAGAAAGCTTTTGAAAGGTATTGTATGCAACACTTGCATAGTGGCGCGGAAAAAGCCAACCTGAGTCAGTTTCGCATTACCCCATTGCTCCACGTTGACTGTTAACCAAGATTCAACGAGAGGTGTGAGAGAAGGAAGATTGCAGAACCGTTTTACTCAGCAACTGACACAACTTACTGTCCGCTCCAGCACCGATTAACAATCGATTCTTTCCTTCCGAGCTCAAACAAACCAAACTAGTTACTGCTCCGTGGAAAATTTCCTTTTCATAGCAGAAGGAGAGTTCAACCACCTGTCTACCTGCAGCCTTAGCTGAAGAGTTTGTGCGCTTGAGTTCCAATAGAATAGCCCGACCCCGAGAAGCAACATCCTCTCCATTGTGATCTAAAACACCCGTGCCGACAGCTACGAACATACGTTTGGAAAGCTCATCTCCGGAAACATCAGTATCATTGCTACTACCTGGTTCTTCAGGGAATTCGGTAAGCTCCATAATACTCAGAGTCATCCCATGTTCATATTCGTCAAGCTTGAACGAATCTACCACCATCCAGTTGTTTGCTGCGTCAACAATCCAAACGGCAAAAGCTTCTTTTGGGATAGGAGGCGCCCCGCCTAGCTGCATCTCAACTGCAAAACAATCGTCCCTTTCGATTTCTTCGACCCATTCGTTCTCTAAATCAAAGCCCCCCAAATCTGCCTCAACCTGTCGCTTTATTTTAGCATTTTCTTTCTCCTCCTCTGTTTCTTTCCGTTCTTGGGCTGTGAGGCCATCGTCGTTCAGATCACTTTGGTCAACTTCTAGTTTCTTTGAAACGAGCAACGCGTACAACGGATGTTCACTTGTCGAGACAAATGGATCGTTGATAAATTGAATGTGACGAACGGTCATGCCAAATAAAATTTTTTCTACGCACATCCCTCCACCGGGAAGCAGACCATGTGCACCAAACGCAGGGGCAAGGCCGTGGAATAAGGTTAGTCGCTGACTCCCGATCCGGCCAACACGTTCATGTAGGGTGATAAAGCCTCCATTTCCACTTTTATCGTTAATAACAGCTGAGCAGAATCCAGACACTGGTCTCAGTTTTCCACCCGCCGGTGAGGCGTGCCTGGTTCTATGAAAAAGCATCGAAGGCTTTCCTCTTTCAGCACACAGCCAAAATGGTCTTGGAACTGCTGCAAACATCCCGGCCTGACCAGAAATACCAGAAAATCGATATAGTCGATTATAAACAAACCCACCGGTGCCATCGTTAACATCAACCACCATTCGTTTCCGAATTAGCTTAGTTCGATGTCTCGCCTGCTCCTGGCTTCGCCGAAAAACCGATTTCATTCGAAATTTTTCAAATCTTGGCGGGAATCCATGGTCCTGAGATATTGCTAGTCGATATACACTTAGATCGCCAGACGAACAGTCAACAGCAAGGCAAAGGCTTCTGTTTTTTTTCGCGGTATCCAATGTCTTCGAGGGTATTGGTCCACATTCGAAGAACCGGATTTCTCGTGCATGAACTTTGTAGGTCTTTGGCAAAGGCACTTTTGATTCGTTCTGTCCAGTCAGCGAGGATACTCCGAGTCCGCAGCCGCTCGATTTCCAGCAGCATCGAGGTATATTGTCGATTAAAGGCACAAGATAAATCTCCAGTTGCCCAGATTGTCTGCAGACAGCAATATACAATGCGGGATTTCCCCCGTCTCCCTCATTCTGAAGGTCCTGCTGCGAAGAAGCGATGTGCCCAGATGCTACAAAATTGCCTGGGTCACCAGGGTTACAGTACAACTCCTGCTCATCTTCATCAGAATCAACAACATTGGCTCGCTGCTGTACGTCACCGTTAATCACATCATCGTGTTTCTCGTCAGGAAAGAACGCCGAGGAGAAAATATTTCCTGGTGCTTGGAAAACATCAACAGCGACAATCCTTTTCTTGCTATAAAAACGGTAGAATTCTCGTTCTTCATCATTGTCCACGTCCATCTCTTCGTTAAGCGACTCGGCGCGACCTGCAAATTGGCATGCTCGAAATCTTCCATTTGCATCCAAAATAAACGAGAAGGCATCCCCTGACAACCAATTACAACCAAACGCTACTGCTTCATCGGATGGTGAATGCACAAAAGGAGTGCTCGATAACATCTTGTCGTCAGTCGATGCGATCACATGCTGATACTTGATGCATAGATTTCCGTTCTCCTCGTTAAGTATGACGACGGAATAGCTTACGCCGTCTTCTAGCGGAGAGGACACGAGTAAAGCAAAACTGCGGTCATTGAACTCTGTCGCTTGTAGCAAAGTAGCGGTGAACAATTGGACACAACTTGGAAAGGGACCAGATGTGTTGTCTTTCGAACCTCGGCACCACTGTTGGACATCCACTTCCTCCAATGCGTTGGAATGCTTTAGGCGTAGAACCTTGATTCCGCCGCCGCCCATACCTAGCAGAATGATACCTGCTGTGGAAAGACTAAAGATGGCATCGACATTCAAGCAATCCTCTTCTGCTAGAATCATTCGGTCGTCTCGGCCAGGAACGGTGACTACTGCCACCCCTCCACTGGAGCCATAACCGCACGGATAGATACACGCGGGAGATCCGAATACTGGTTCTTTCTTCCCCATCGCGGTCGTGACCTTTTCTTGGCTTACCATGAAATTTGGCGGAGCACAAATGGGCCCTTCGCAGGAAGGCCCCAGAGGCCCTAGGTTGACGAGGACATCGAGTGGCACGATAGTCCGAACCACAGTAAATGCGACCGGCCGCAATCGTTTGGCGTCCGACGGGATGTCGGCAGTTTCCTCCTCCTCACTATCCCGTACGATGTGTAAAGGTGTGCTTCTATCTGTCCCATATAATGCCTCTTCTTCTAGCTGCAGAATTCGATCTAAACCATTTGCTATCGGCGCCGTCGTTGCGACTTTTGAAAGCTCGCTACCTTCAAAATTGATAAAAGTTTGCCCTTCCGACTTGATGGCAGCCCATGGCATGGTGACGATTTCCAAAGCGTATCCAAGAAACAGAGAGTCCCCGGTGCGACTACCGGCAAACAAAACACCCATTTGCATCTCCGATGCCTTGTTCTCATCCATTTTCATTTTTTCCAGCCAACGCAGACCACCAATAGGCAACGAGGCCAAGTGGGCCACTTCTCCTACCGCTCCCAGCGTTTGACCCAGAGGCATGACTGCCCAACGGTCGTCGGTCCGTTGTAGCACGTAAAGCTGTCCAGTGCGTAGCGCCATTATGGCAGAGTGTTCCGAGAGCCAGGTCACACAACAACCATCTAGCTGAATTGCTAATTTGACCACAGGATTGGCTTGCAAGGCGGTCTGTAAGGCTGCTGGACAAGTGGAACGTGCCCATCCGTTCATGGCAATCACCTGCTGGACTTTTCCGATTTCCAAAATCACAAGTGTGTTCGCACCAACAACTAAGCACCCTGTCTTTCCAAAGCTAAGAATCTTGGTGGCGTCAGCGGACACCACTTGACTCCACAAGACAGCTGTCCGCCCGTGCACGACACTAATTGAAAGCGCCGTAACAAACAAGGGTGGTGCCCCAGCCACACCACGTTCCCGGCCCAAGCGTCCACTCCATACAGGCCCTTCCACGTCGGAATGTAACAAAACGAGAACGGGTTCAAGATAGCCCGACAAAAATGCAGCCGACAATATGTCACCAAAGCCTGTTGCAATGGATTCTCCACTATTTGGGTGGGTGTTGTTACTGTTGCTTGTATAGCTTTTGTTACCAAGGTGATTCGCTCGGTGCGGGAGCTGAGTGGACAAATTTGCCAAAGGTAACACGTAGGGTTCGTCAGCGATCCATCCGGCCACTGCTTTTTGGTAGCCGACTTCCACGACCGCTACAGCGACGCCACCGCCCAAAACGCAGCCTACTACCGTCCTCCCAGGACGCGATTCCAAGCACGTCAGGATCATGTCTTGTTCCGCCAAGCAATTCGATGCCTGTCCGTAACTGTAGTCCGACAGGATCGGTGTGAGATCCAACAAAGACGTGGCCTGCAAGAGATCGTGTTGGACTTGTAGGACGGTCCAGCGGGCATGTCCCGCAAATCCCACGAGCAGCGCGTCAGGAACATCCGCTTGCTGAGTTGCCTTCAACGTTCCCAGAAAAACAACCGTCCCCGCTAGATTCCCGAAGGAGTGCTCTAGCCACAGCTTGCCGTTGTTATCTTCATCAATACGATACACGGAAATGGTACTGGCGGAGGCCGTAACCAAGTTAGGCAAGCACGACGATACTTTATTGCTCCTGCCGCTGTTGGTAGTGATATGCGCCCAAGTCGAGAATTCCACTCCGCGGGTGCCCTCCGTTACGGACAAGACACACGGATGTACCGCGCGGGATGCCGGAGCCGACATGCTGAGCCTTTTTTAGAATTGCGAGACAATGATACTGCAACTCTTCCGGCGAGTTCTTGAGCTCTTACCAAAGCAAATATCCAACGTAAGTGTCCAGGAAAACGGTCCGATTGCCTCGGCTCTGGCTCGTTTACACTCCCTCGCGCAATGTATGATTCACTGTCAAAGTGGATTTCCTGAACACTCATAACGGCAGTTTGGCTGTCAGCGGAGTATGCGGCGAAGGACAGACCATAAGCGTCGGAACAAACTGTTTTTATAAGAATTATCGTCACCTACCGAGTACTCTCTACAAGTCTATCTGTTGTGAAGTGAGCTCAAAGAATTTAAGCGTATTTCGAAGTACTCTCGCTTACATTAATGTCAGTTGATATTTACCTATTCGTAAGCAATAACTCGAAGGACACAAACAACCACAAAACGCTTCGCGAAGGTTTGATGGATAAATAGAAAAAGGGCATGAACTGTAAGAGTTCAACGCTCGGGACCTTCAAAGGCGGTCTTGTACTCGACGGAGTAGCCTGGTCCGCCGAAAAATGTCAAACGTCAAAATGATTTAAAAAAAAGAGATTCACACCATTCACCCTAATTTTCCCCTTATAGCCGTGCTGGCAGTCGATATCCAGTAGGTGTCGGACAATTTCTTCTGGACAATCACGTCCGTGTCCTCTTTGATCTCATGTGGCTTCGCTTGCCTCTTCAGCAGCCTTGTTAATCAGGTCTGGTCCAACGGGCGCCTCTTCTTCGCTTGCGTCCTCCCAAAACTTGTTTGTCTCCTTTAATTTATCAACAATCGAGGAGCCGAGCATCTTGAAAGGGCTTGTAACAGCTTCCGCGAACTTCCCCACGAACCCGGCCAGTAAAATAAAGCCAAACAAGAACAACAGTGGCAAAGTAGCTAAGTCCGATACTCTCAGACCCTCAGGCTGGAAAAAGAAATCGCCGAGCCCAACTGTTGTCGTAGAAATATACGCCAGCCAATATGAGTCCATGAGGCTTACGAGCTCGTCAACCCTTTCGTTTTGCCATCTTTGAAAGTATACAGCAATGAAAAACAGCCACATATAGTACAATGATGCCCAAATAAAAGACGCTTTCCATGGTGTGGTCAACCATCGAAGCCGAAATCTTATCAGCGCATGGTCAGAAATGGCATTCGCAATGTATCCCGCAGAACCGAGAATACCACCAAAGCAAAGGATGCTAAGAAATCCAAGAGTAAAAACCATTGACTTTCCTCCCGCAGTGACTGGTGCCTGATTGCCATACCCAATAGTGGCTTGGTAATAGGCAAAGATGAGCGAATTTGTGAGCACAGCGGAATGCATGACGAGTAAGACTCGGAATTTACTCACCCATCACCGTAAACCAGAACCACACTGCATATCAGCCAAAGAGCCAACAAATTGTGTCAACTGAAACCATAAAAAGACATCGCTTACATTATACGCTCTGTAATTTTCTTACCGGCGGCAGGAATATTCACGTGACAAGCCAGCTCGCCAGATGCACCGTGAATAGACTTTCCAAAAGCATTAACACGAGCTTGAAGTACTTCGCTGAGCGGACTATTGTTTAAGGTCAAGTTTTGCTCTATCAAATAAATGTTGAACAATCTCTGTTGATCGGCATTCCAAGCCTTCCAAAAAATCCGAGACTAAACATACTTGCACCTTTGTGTGAGATAGTCAATTTTAGACATCTGGCCTGTGGATCCACAGGAAATGTCTTACCTGACTTTCAGAACCGTCAGAATTCTGATTATCAGACGCAAAGGTATCAGAGATGGACAAAGGATTCAAACCTGATTGTGAAACGTTGAGAAAGGCTTCAGTAAGGGCGTCGTTACATCGATTCCAGTTAAAGGTCAAGGCGTCGAAAGCTCCAATAGAATCCGTGGCAAGAGATTGAAACAAAGCTTGGATTCTGGGCAGGATTTGCTCACTGCATTGTTCAAGAAAGCTTAAAGTCTCAGATGCGTTGACAATTGACTTTTCAGGGAAAAGTGGCATTGCTGAGGGAGACAGAAACATCGTCTCAATCTCCAGTGCCTTCATCAATCTAATTTCGGATGATTGATTTTCCACCACAATAACGCTTATTTGTTCGGTCAAATAATCTGATGCTTCGGTTTCCAAAAAAACTCTGAAACAAAGAGTTGGCGAATGCGTTGCGATTTTTGAAATAAGCGATGAAAGTACTCGTGCACGCGCAAACGATGCTAATTGATCATTATTTGCTGCGATCTCTGGACCTGCTTCTGACGTCGATAGACCATATCCAAAAGCTCCTGAGAGCCCAATAAGGAGCCAAAGTGGTAATATGATCCCAAAAATTATACCATGCGAGCGAGGCCAGTGGTCAGAAAGTCGCTCAATGCAACCGCATCCGACACGTCTTAGCCAGCGGTTAACCTGCGACTGATCTGGGCGACTAGTAGTGTCCCCCTCGTCAAGAGGAATGGACTGTTGCGTTCCGCGGACCGTCAAGGCTGTCATCTTTTGTGCCAGTGCCGTTGCCAGCCCGGGGTAAAAGCCCTTCCCTGTCCCCGGGAGTAGAGCGATCCTTTATCGACTCTCAGTCGCTCAAAGAAGCAAAACATTGATTGATACTATTCCTGTGAAATTGGGTTGGCGAATAGACAACCCTGAATAAAAAGAAACCCTGCAGTACCACATCATTGTTACTGTTAGTACAATGTATACAAAAATTACCCTCAACAAAGTTAAAATCATTTGGATATAAATCTCACTACTGTTCTCCTCTATGCTCAATTGTAGTGCTGTACTAGTATTGGCAGGTCGCACTCTCTGTTAGTCAACTAGCTAGATGCAAGCCTATTCTTCGTATGTCCTTCCCCATTGTGCCCGTTGTGCCCATTTTGCCGCAAGCGTCTTTCGCTTTACGTAAAACTTTAGGAGAGCCAGTACTTAACGCAAGGTTGAGCGAGCGGGAATGAAAATTGCACTATCTGGGGAAATAGAAAGGTTTCTTAAATATCTTTGCCTTATTCGGTCATCGTCATGCTATTCTTTGAGGATACCTAACATAAATTCATCGGACCACAATCGTGTTGGCGCTATGCGATCTAACAGAAAGAAGAAAGAGATACTTGATTGTTCAACTGTAAAATTGCAAATGCTGTAAACAAAATACATGAACAACCACAGCATATGAAAATCCAGCTAAATAAAAAGACTAGATATTGAGATACTTCCCGCGAAAATTAAATACTTGAAAAAGAGTTTACTGAAAAAAATAGTGTAATTTCCACCTGTGCTCATCCCGAAAGTGGATTTTCTCAAAATCTCTTGTAAGCCACACATGGGAAACCTTAAAATCGCTGCTAGGCAATGATAGACTGGAAAGGAATGAAAAGAATCCACACTGTGACAGAACATCTGATGAGGCAATATGAAAAGCGCCAATACTTTAACTTGACCAATTTCTTACGAAATATGTCTATACACCAATGCTTTCCTGCGGATCCTTCCTTTCATTGTCTGCATCAGGATCCATTCCTGGCGCGATCAAAACAGTGGGAAGTCCATTTGTCGATTCCAACCGTGATAGAAGAGACTGTATCAGCGTCTTCTTGTTTTCCTTCGCAAGTGCAAATAGCACCATCTCGGCGAATTTTCGAAGAAAAGCAGCAAAGAAAACAAATCCGATTAAAAACAAGGGGGGAAAGACAATCAAATCATCTCCGCGAATCACTTCGGGCTCCAAAAAAACGTCACCTAATCCAACTGTTGTCGTACTGATAAAAGCAAACCAGTAGCCTTCGTTGAACGGAAATGCTTCTCCCAATCGACCCACTTTCCACTGCTGCGTCACAAATGCAATCACAAGCATCCACGCATAGTATAGAGAACCCCAGATGAGGCAAGAGACGGAAGGCCACGAGAGAACCTGCAGTCGGATTCTTTTGACACTATCGTCTAAAATAGCCGAAACTACAGCACCAGCTTGACTTAGAACTGCTCCAAACAAAATCACACTCATGAACCCGAGTGTGAAGATCATCGTTCTACCACCGTCAGTGACTGGAGCGTGATTCCCATAACCTAAGAAGATGGAGTTTTGAGCTCTTCCTATGGAGCTAGCCAAGCAAGGCGTCATTGAAGAAACTTACCAATTGTTGTCATCACTGTGAACCAGAACCATGCTGATGATTATTTGGAGCACGATTCAGGAGTTCAGTTTTATAGTCGAAAACAATACGCGATCCCAGCCGCTCACTTACTTGCTGAGACCCCGTTCAGTTCACACCCTACGGCCCCCGATGCTTGTGCAATGGAATAATCAAACGCGGCTAATCTAAGCGCCCCCGCTGAACCACGGTAATGCGGATCTTTCAAAGATTCTCTCAATGTTTCATGGTATATGCGCTGCCGATCCAACTTAGGGGACGTACGCGATGTAGTAGCACGTGAGAACTCATGACGGATTTGATGGACGGGATGAAACATCACTGCTCCAGAAACAACGTACCTCCCATACCCTTTGAAAATGCTGTACTTGAGCCGCGGGACGAATTTCTTCGATGCTTTGACCAGTAGCCCAAATGTCGGATTGACCGGTCCCCCCCAGACCATCCGCACCCGGATAGCATCGTACCCAATTAAAACTTAAGTCTCCACTAACCCGCTTAGATGCATTAGCTGCACGTTCCGCCAAAAAGCTCGTGATCGGTTTTGCATCGTTGCCACAAGCTTCCATGTAGGTATAAAGCTCCTCCGTATCGATCGACAAAAGACTGCGGTTCACCAACTGTTCCACCTTCAAATCCTCAGATTCATCGAGAGCACCGTCTACTAGACGATCGAACAACGCGGGACCCAGCTCTAAAATGGAATGGTTGTCGAAATACAATTTGATACACAGTTGGGGTAATAGTCCAGTAAAGTTGCTCACGATGGTCACCAGAGTTTCAGCTTCCGTATGGGCCGCCAAAAGATGATCGTTGGCTTCGATTTCGGGTGGGCCTTCCAGTTTGGATAGGAAAAACCCAAAAAGTAGCGCCACGGCAACTAAAGTGAAAAGTGGAACGACAACTCCGAATACAAAAGCCGAGGTTCGAGGCCAGGCTTCGATAACGCGACTGTATCCATGGCAGCCGTACCATCCTCGACAGAATATAAGATAGCAGCGGCTCCCGACGTTATCTTTGTCCTTTATCTTCATGATCGGTAGCTGATCCTCCTGTTCAATCGAGCAGCCCTCCACGCTGGTGTCGTCTACAGACGGGCGAAACGAGGAATGGTCTGATTCATTGGTGCTCGTCGTACCAGACAACTGTATGGAAATTTCGTGGGTGTCTAGAATATCCGACTCTGCGCTGCTGTCGGCGTTTCCAGAAACAATCCGGATTTCCTGCTCGAGCTTCATCCTAGTAGATCAGTGGAAAAACAATCAACCCCCTCTTGTCGTAACCTCAAAGTCAGTTAGGCGACGTTATCGTGGGTTTCCGTTCACCACGATTCAGGGATCTAACCAAGCCCCGCAACCAATCTAACCTCCGCAATGCTGACACTTCTCTTGAAGCTACAGTACACAATGGAGGACAACGGATAGGATCGACGGATTCTCTTTCGATCATTAGATATTCTTTCAGTAGAGAGTAAATTGATGAAACCGATGAGAAAGGTGGCTGTTTGTTGAATCGATGTCGGGATAGTGAGGATGCCTGTGACTGTGAGTGGCCCTTCAACTGTGAATTATCGTCACAATACTGACTGTGAAAGTATAAATGACAGAACCCCAATCACCGTCCTCATTTCACAGAAGGTTTATGATTGAACGCAAATGTCGCTCCTCAAAAACGGCATACTCACAGTCAGTCATACGACCCCGTGAAATCGATGATTTCCGGGTATTTCGTTTTTCGCGCCGGCGCGCCCAACCCGCTCAGCATTGCGCGTCATTTTTGGATCGAGGGCGCCCACTTCTCGCTTGGCCGGGACGACGGTACCGTACGGCACGGCACGGCTTCCATTGACTGCAAACGTTTCTCTCTGGACTGCTGTTTGACCATGGTACGCATGATAGTAACCCAACCCGTTGTAACTCCCGTTCATTCCCGGGAAGATTCCGCTGCGGAAGAAAGTCATGAATGTCTTCGTAAGCTTCAGGAAGGATCTGATTTGTCTGCGAGCGACTGGGAAGAAATAGGTCGAGAAAAGGTAAGGTGCGGACGTGAATTGGTCGTTCGGCCCTGAATGGTTTTGAGACTGACAGTGTCCTTCCTAGAATCAAATTCCTGTATACTCAAAGAATTTACCCAGCCAGATCAAAGGTGGCTCGCTCGTCCGAGTCCGTGGAATGGTTCAGGACATGTTCGAAGCGGAGTACTTCAGCACGTCACTGATCCCTTCCCATTCCCTGAATGGAAATTCTCTGGCGGAACGAACGCCGCTCTTTCTCAGCCCGGTGCCCTTTACGACACCCTGGTACCAGGAAGAACTCAATGATGGAGCAAGTTCGGAAGAAAATCAGGATATGCACCGAAGCAAGCGCCTTCGTCTCGAAGAAACTGGGGAAGAGGATCAATCATCGGAATGTAACAATCAAAACCGCTGGTGGTGTTCCGAGTATATGAAAAGCGACCCACATCAGACTCCTGTCCTAGCAAAGTTCTATTATGACCAGTACGGTGCTCAATCTCCCAAAATTCTCCTCAATGAGCTCGTGGAAGCGGTTGGTGTATTGGAATGGGAGGAAGACGTGACTTCCTCTTCAGGCACCAACAACACCACACCCGTGACATTAGACGATACAATGGGTGCCGGGGCGCACACACTTTGGGCTGACGAGGGGATTGACACGGTGATAGCTACGACCATCCCTACGGATATACCTCGTTTACATGTTCTGTGGTACCAGACATTTACCTTGGATCAATCATTATACGAGTCGGGTCACGAAGACTTCACGAAGGATTCTTTCGGCGGGGAAGACTGCCATCAGGCTCCGAATCTCCTGTCACAAGCATTATCCGTATCCGAGCTCAGCGCCAATCTCCTCTGGATGACGCTTTTGTCTCAGGCCGAGCGACATGTTGTTTCCGAAGAGTCATCCGACCCGCACTGGACACCCGTGTCGACTCCAGACAATACTACATTGGGCTGTCTATCCACACAATTCGTGCTGCCGGATACCAGCGATTGCCGTCAGCTCGCGCAAGTCATGGAACATGTTTTATCGCAAGTACTTCCTGCCGTGTATGTTGTCACCATTACCCAGGAAGCTTTGACTCTTTTGCGGCCCCCTGCCAAACGAAACGGACGCATTGAACCCACGCCGATGCAGCTGCCGCGGGGGGCAACGCTTGTCTTGAACGCGTCCGAGCTAGAGGAGGGCCATCTTTTGGCGTCCCAGATAGAAACACTCCAATCGTTCCAAAGTATTGCACTCAATCACAGTGTACCATACGAGTTTGATGGGGGCGTCCACATTGCGTTTGAAGCCGACGTGAGAGTCTTGGTGTTGTGCACAGCCAAAACCGCCAAGATCGTGCCGTGTCACGAGCAAGTCAAGTGTGACTTCAACGCGCATCGGTACCACCCTGGAACAATTTTACAAACTGCGCACAAACTACGTCAGGTTTTGGCTAGTACACGTAACCTTGGTATCAGCCATCGTTGCAACCCCAACAATATCGCACTTTCCAACTCTCTACTAGATCGAGCCCAAAAGGATTTCATTCAGCGTCGGCTTGAATGTCGACAGCAGAAACGATCAGAACTCTACACTGAACAAGACTTTCACAGGTGGTTAACTCTGACACGCTTACAGGCCCGGAGCCGCAAGTCCGCCACAGCTAACATTTCAGATTGGGAACGAGCTCTGGCCTTGGACGATGCCCGGAATGATGAAATTCAATTATTTCAATGAACACAAGACGAACTAGTTTAAATAAACCAATAAGCACCAGGAGGGATGAGACATTTACATCTAATGTCCTCGCCGACGCATAACATCCGGTCCCATAGTCAAAAGCTTTTCAGCCACTCGAATGTCTCCATCCATATTTGAGCCTCCAGAGCTTGCTCTTTGTTGGTAAGCATCGCAGCTCGCCATAACTGTCATCCAAGCATCGTCTTCTGTCTCCTCTACGGAGCCATCTGGCTTCACCAACAACCGAACGTAAGCTTCTGGCTTCATACGTCTCGTATGGTATGGGGATGACAAAAACGAAGGCGCGTACGAGTACAAATAGTGAAAGATAGTTGACGGACGTACATCCTTCATCCACGGTTCGCGCAACAAGCTTTTGGCGACATCCACGGCTTGTTTATCAGCGCTGTCCAACCCCGTCCAAAACAGCATTTGGCGAACGGCACGGAGTTCCAAGTACGGCTTGCCGTTTCCAATAAAATGCAAAGAAACAGAATTTCCGCTCTTCAACATGAGCTGTTCCAGTGCAAGCTCAAGGTCGGCCAAGTCCTGCGTAATATGCAGACGAGCCGATTCACCCAAAGGTCGAAGCAGAGTAAAATTTGACACAAAATTATAGATCGAAAACATTGCCACAGATGTCGCCACAGCCGACCCATATTCTGGAGGCAACTTCGAAAGAATTTCTTTCGAAATGATTTCGTAAATGCCGTTCAAGTGTTTCTGCACAAAGGCAGGGGAGTCTTCGTCGATACCCACATTGCTACCAAGATAGACACCTTGATGCATTTTTGCCATGGTGTCACCAATTCGCTTATTGATTGCTCGTCCTAAAGGTGAGGTCACAGAATTTTTAACCATTTTCTCAATCTCCTTGAGAGCCGGTTGCAGTGCGACTTGGCAGACGCTCGCTGCTTCTTCTTGTTGCAATGAAATGGACGGACGGTATGGTGCCAAAAACACTGTATCAGGCGCGATACGCAAGTAATTTGCCACAGTGAAAAGAATCACTGTCACCTTTCGATCATGCTTCAGCGATTCCGTCATTGACCAATCACTATTCAGATATCCTGATTCTCCAATACCACTCAACGCATTCTTTGCTCGGAGGCAGAGCTCTGAAATCATAGACACGACACAGTTGGCTATCATAGTAACACTGCTTAGATCACCGCCGCCTTCTTTCGGGTCAGCCAACGAAATTTCCTGACGGATGTTTTCGTCAAAGCGTTGAATATCGTACTTGCTGGGCAACATACTGAGCCCGGAAGCAATGGCGACACCGTCGTCGTCAAGAGCAACGTTTTCTGGGAACATGAATTGAAGTGGAGAACATAGCCTGTCCGTACAGGCTTCAATAAATGCTTGTTGTAATGGATAAAGCCCATGGCGTCCCTTCTTATCTCCCTGTAAAGTATTCCACTCCATCGATTGATATATTTGAGACATCGTAGCAGAGCCTGTCCCACCTGAGGCCGAAAAACGTTGCGAAGGGTGTTTCGCCGATGCGCTGCGTTGAGTAGTATGGGTCCAGGAATCAGGTGTGGTGGCAGATTGCGGATTCTCCTCTACATCGAACTGGCCCGTTGTCCAGTCCAGAAATGTGTCATCTAAGAGAGCAGATCCTCCGAGAATACCTGGGGTTGCAGCAGTTCCAAGGTCCTCCAATGCTGAATTGCCTGCATTCAAATTATCCTGCAAAGTGCTCAACATGTCGTTCGAAACGCTACGCACAGACGGATACAGGCTTGCGACGTCCGAGCGATGTTTTCCATTGTCCTGTTGCAAAATATCTTCCAAAATAATTCCCAGGGATTTGCAAAAGCGCCCCCAAAATAGACCAAACAAAGAAAAGTCTTTTCCGAGAGACGAATCTCTGAAGGCGGCTGGAATTGATGCGGCGGCCACGACGTCCACAAAAAATTGGCGCTGTATTGGATCGCTTTTGCGCATAAGCACTCGCTGTAAATTTCGCACCTGTGTTGACACGTCGTAGATACCATTCGCCCATTGAGATGCAGCTTCTGCCCGCATTTGCTTGAGCTTCTTTTCCACGGACCGGCTATCTTTGGCTGTCTTTTTGGCCTGTTCTGTCAAATTCATTAGGGTCAATGCGTTCCATAAATCTCGAGATGTAGATTCTGCTTTACCGTGCGCGTTTTCCACTACTTTCCAAACGGCCCCCGGTAATTCTCCTAAATGGTAATACACTTGAAGAGTACCGCCCAGCTGATGAATAGCATTTTTTTGATGATACTGATCCTGCAACAGCATAGCGGCTGATTGGCGTACATCAGTTGCAGTGCGTTCGACCTCGGGGCGTATCTTTTGTATGGCTTCAATCGAGGCTTGTAGTTCAGAGCGCTTCAGCAAATCCTCGACTACCGAGACGCTGGCGGCGGCACGAGTCAGGTCACGTAAGTCCTCCAGATCGTAATTTTGCAACTTGCTATTTTCGAACTGAAGTCTCAGTATCATTTTTAGCGTATTGCTCAGTGACAGAACCCGTTCAAGACGAGTACACGCAGTCTCCATACGTTTCAAGCCCCGTGACAATGATCCCTCCACTCGTCGAGCTACATTCTCCAGAACTTCGGATTGCCGTTCCAGGCGATCAGCTTTGTCTCTAACCGCTGATAGCGTCGTGCTGGATGGCTTATCTTCTTTAAGGCCCTCTTTAGGAAGATGATATCCATGCAATCTGAGTAGATGGCCTGCAACGGCCTCAGGGCTGGTGCGACTGAGTTTCACGGCAAGGCTCTCGACCAAAGCTAGTTTCCGCTCGACATCCTGCAACGCTCCATCAGCACGTTGTTTCGTATTGACAGTATTGCTATCATCTCCGTCTGCTAAAAGTGCCGCCGCGTACGGAAAGGCCACCTTGTCAGGCTGAGTACCCGATTCGGTCAAACCATGGATCACCAGGAGACGATCTTCACGCAACAACAAGTTCAGTGACGCGGCTGCTGCCGCCGTCTGGTCCGCCTTTTGGGAAGGCAAACTATTGGCACTTAGCGAAGCAGATGAGTTCGAAGCTCGGTTGCTTGATGAACGACTAGAATCCATTTCTAAATACAATGGAAAGGACACAAACTCGGTTGTACCGTACCTATTGACATCATGGTCGCAATGACCGTATTCCAAACTGCAGTGTAGCGGTCGACGAACGAATTCCGGGTATCTAAGCGTCTGTCCGGATGTAGTTTGGCGTTTGTTGTGTCGTCTACGACGCATTCACGAAAACGCTCCGATATATTGCTCTAAAGCGAGCTTCGTCCTTTGTGATTTTCTTTTAATATCCACGTGGTGCTCTGTTCATTGGCACTACGATATTCGGACTATGATTCCATTCATCGTTGTCCTGTCGCTTGACCGATGATTCCGCTGCGGCGGAAACCATCTAATGCATGGCCATGGCGAAGTCTAACAAAGCACACAAGAGGACTAGTAGTACAGCTTGCAAAGTGCTTTAGAATAAAATAAAGTGAGCACATCATCCGATGTGCACAAGACTAGACTAAAGTGATGACCCTAGCATCTCATCCTGAGATGTCCTCTAAGGTCATTTGTCCTCAACCTTACTTCCCCATATCCGGGTCAGTATGGCTCTATCAAATCAATTTTGTCGCGACAAAGATATAAAATTTAGGATTGTATCCAAGTTATCTAATTTGTGTACTTTGTCAAAAAACTTTATCCAAGAATCTCAACAATGGTCCTGGCCACCTCAGCAGAGCTCTGCGGATTCTGCCCAGTGATCAAGTTGCCATCTACACACACCTTAGAAGACCAATTCTCGCCTTTTTCGTATTCGCATCCTTGTTCTTTCAGCTTACTTTCCAACAAGTACGGAACCACCTCCGTCAGTTCGACTGCTTCTTCTTCGGAATTAGAGAATCCCGTCACTTTTCGCCCCTTGACGAGAGGCGTTCCGTCGAGCTGGTGGCAATCAGCAAGCGCAATCACCCCGTGACACACCGAAGCAACCGTTTTATTCGCTGCATATATCGCTTGAACTGCTTTGGTGACGCTGGGATTGTTGATAAAATCAACACAAGCTCCGTGCCCCCCAGCGAGATAGATACAGTCGACGGTAGACATGTCAATACTGCCCAATTCAACCGAGTGACTCAGCGCCCCTACTGCCTCCGCATCGTGCAGGAACTTCTTCGAATCGTCTGTGAAAAAATCGTCAGAGACGGAAACTTGGTCAATCGGTACGGGCCCCGCACTTGGGGACGCAAGGACAACTTCGTAGCCCTTGTCTTTGAAGATGTAATAAGGTGCGGCGCATTCTTCCAGCCACAGACCGGTCTTGTGGCCGTTGAGATCGGGAGCTGCAGTGACTAGAATGACAACTTTCGGCATGTTTAATCTCAGTGTTTTCAGGTTATGCAAGCGATACCACCAACAGCTTGCTTAATAATTTATGACCTTTGGCAAGAAAGGATTCTTAAGGTCCATTGCAGCGCTTTCGATATTCGGAGAATTGCAGCGAAGAGCATCCATTGAACTACTTTACTGTAGAATCGGAGAACTTCTTCGTAAGTCCAAGAAATTTTCGATGAGAACACTGGTCATTCCTTAGACGATGCGTGAATGTATCTTGCCCTTTGCTGACAGAACGTACGGGAGGCTTTACGTGGATAGGGAACTGCAACAATGATCGATTCTGGCTTTCGTAGAGAGGATCGTCTCAGATCAAAGGCATGTTTACAGGATGGTGCAAATCCTCTACAATGTTTATTTCCATTCCATAGGATCCTGGGACTATGTCGGGCTATTGTAGAAAGAACACATGAGATTTATTTTTAATCTGAAGACATAAACCCTTACAGCTATCCCCTTTCTAGCAGTTTCCGTTGCAGCTTTCATTATACTGCCATGGGAATAGACGCTTGCGCGTAAAAGACTCATTCACTCAGAACTGTAGAAGCCGATTAGTGTTGCTGCCTGTGAGACTTGTTGCGCTATTCCGTGCTAGCTAGATTTGAAAGCATGGTAGTACCCATGGATAAAATATTACCGGCAGAAATGTGCTAATGCAAGTTCAAGGGGCTCCAAGTGTAACGTTCCGCTCTAGGTACCGCGGTATGCCTCTCCGATTATTTTTAAAAATATAAATAGGATTGTTGGTTTGTCCGGCGTTTATACACAGTTGACTGTCAGAGAAAATAGCAAACCACTGCCTGTTTGTGCATCAACCGTTAAAGGCGTTCCGGGCTGTGAGAGGTTTTGGCTGTGAAGAGCTTGCTTTGCGTATCCCATCTTTTCCGAAGGAGAGCGGTCACATGACCAAAACGACCATGACCATGACGAAGTTGGCCTTATACTTAGCGCTTTCGATCCCTCTGGTAGCAGGGGAGGTCGTCCAGCTCCATCAGAATAATTTTCACGAGATCACGACCGGAAAGTCGGTTTTTATCAAGTTCTTTGCGCCATGGGTACGTCCAAAACGAAACAATAACGTGCTGTGCATCGTAGAATGCTTTTCGAGAGAATTAATCCGGTGGCATCGGCTTTACGACCCAGTCGTAAAAAAATTATTCACACGCTGTCTTTATTTGCCACGGTTTAGTGTGGCCACTGTAAAGCTATGGCGGAGGATTGGGAAGAATTGGCTGAGATTTGGAAGGATCATGAGGTGGGCCTAGTTGCCGAAGTCGACTGCACGGTGGAGGAACAACTGTGCGAGGAATTAGAAGTGACGGGATTTCCAACCCTCATGTACGGTGACGCCATGTCACTTGAACTCTACGAAGGACCACGGGACTTGGAAACGCTCAAGGCGTTTGCAGAGGAGAACATTGCAAAGCCGATCTGCAGTGTCCGCAATTTGGATTCCTGTGGTGATGAAGTTCAGAAAGTCATCGCCGACTTGCAGACCAAATCTCGTGAAGAATTGGAAGAAGCCGCGGCTGCAGTTGACGCCAAACTCGAAGCCTCCCAGGCGGAATTTGACGAGGGGCTCGAGGAAATCAACGACCAGTACGAAAAGATGGTTGAATCCTACAACGAGAAGGTGGATGAAATTCATGAAAAGTCGAACTACAAATGGGTCAAGCAGATCCTTTCTTCATTTGAGGACGAAGAAGGTGCCGAAGACGAATTGTAAACGGTCATATCTACTCTTACATCAAGCTCGAGGCCACTAAATCATTGTTCAGCATTTTGTTCTAAGTTTTACTTGTCATCAACTTTAAGCTTTCCAAATGAGACAGACTGTTACAGCTACTTTCTACGTTAACTCTTCTCGGCCAGCACTTGGTATCCTCACTAATACTTTATGGCTTTTCCTTATGTAATAAGATCGGCATCCAAAAGATGCGCACCTTACTTCTTGGGCTTGACAAGATTGTCAATAATAGAGTACAGGAAAACTCCTCCAATACCGATAGAGCATCCAATCAACTTTATAGGAGAGAGAGATTCTCCGAGCACAAGGGCAACACCAACGATGACAATTACGCGCTTGGCAGTGTTGGCAACGGACTGAGTCACAGCACCAGTCTTCTTGAGAGTCATAGTGGCACACTCGTTGTATCCATAGAACCAGAGACCAGAGGCGACCAAGTTCATCCAAATAGCAGGGGTGGTCTTTGCGAGCTGAACGAATTCTCCGAAGCGCGATCCTTCTCTGAGAAACAAAACAGGTAGACTGAGGATGAATCCCAACACAGTTGTGATGGCGAACTGGTTTCCGACAGTTCCGATGCGATCCTTGAGTCCGGGAGTTTCCATGAGTTTCTTGTTTTCGTTGCCACGAACAGCTGCGAACATGTTGGCGATGCAGGCGGCAATAAGGGCCGACCAAGCAAAGTCGAGTTCCTTAACGGAAGCCAAGATCACGCCTCCAATAACAATGGGCAAACAGAGCCATTTAGCCGTCGAGACCTTCTTGCCGTAAACGAATTGGGAGAGAACAGCAGCAAAAGCCGGCTCAGAAGCCTTAACAATCTGAGCGAACGAAACAGCTCCCATGCCCATAGCGAACACGGAAGCAGAGTGGGCACCCATGAAGCAGAGGGCGACCGGTAGCATCTTGACTATGTCATCCATAGATATTTTAGGTCTGGAGCGAGCATCGGGTGCCAACCAGAGGAAGAGGGCATAGATGCTTCCAACACCCAACTGGAGGCTCGAGATGGTCATCGGGAAACCTACTTTTCCTCCGGCCGCATTTAGAGCAAGCTTGTTGGTGATGTTGTAATAGTAGTTTCCGAGGTACCACAGACCAAAGTAGAGCAAAAGGCCAATGTCGACGGGCGATTTGGTTGCCCCACCGCGAGGGGCATCCTCATTGGCAACAGCACTCTTCAGAGGTTGCTGGAAATAAAAAAATGCGGCAGGATGAGACATCATACAGAGAAAATGACACGGTGTCAAGCAAGCGAAATTCCAGATTCCATTTGAAAAGATATTATTTTGGTTGGTCGTATCTTAGCCAGTAGGAATTCTACGAGGGTTCGGATGAAGATCAACATTGATCGGTGGAAGTCCTCCAACCTGCCCGATTGTGTACTTTCAACCCATACCGAAAGTACCTTCTACTAATCTTTTTGAACAGTGGTTGCTAACAGAAGCTAGCTTTCAAACGTATTCAGAAGTGTCCAGAGAGGGGGGATCATGTAGATAATTTTTACAAGATCCGCATTCACAGTCGACAGCGGCAGCACGTACCATGTTGGAGCCAAGACGGTTGCCTTGAACATCGATTGCCTGCACCATCGGCTTGCTTCCGGCGTCGAATCCGACCTTCTTCATGACGCTAGTAGTTTGGCCATTTAACCCAAACGCAGATGCGCAGCAGATAAAAGCGAGAGTTAGCGTGGTAGCGACCTTCATGGTGAGGAGGGACTGCGGCGTTGGCTTTTTTGTGTGTGTATAGGTGTGTCAACAGTTTTGAGCGTGGAGCTGTGACGTCAAAGATCGGGAAATCTGTGCGGCTGCCGCCTGGACTATCGGCATGGTTCAATTTGCTGCGTAAAAGTGACGTGTTTTCCGTGTTTGAGATTTTGTAAGCTAACCTTTTCGAAATTGAAACCTATACCAGTCTTTATGTTTCTCTTTCGCTACGTGACATCTGAACGACCTCGTTCGGATATGGATCGTTTCTGCTTGCACATCAGCTTGCACTCTTCTCATTTCCACTTTTTTGTTCACATCAATACCACTTTCCAATTCCACCATGGCACTTTCCTTGATCAACTACTTCTTTCTCGAGATTCCGGTACGTTGGACCCTGAACCTCCATCTATGGAACGAGACGATGTGCTCCTGTGATAGGCCTTTTCGCCTACGACCATATAAATAAATACCGGAACACCGTCTTCCTTACTATTACAGCTCCTGTTTCTCATACTCTCCCCCGTGTTGGTGGCTCTGTCCGATTTGTACAGGAAGCGAGAATTCCGTTTATGCTCATCGATGCCGCCGTTTTGTATGGTCTGAACTCCTACGACAAGAAATTACAAGCCAAAAAGGTGGAGAACGCGCGGGCTGCCGAGATTGAGCATGAAATCGACAAGAAGGCCTCGCGTGCCCAAAAGGTGGCAACTCGAGAGCAGCGCAAGGTACAGGACAAATTGACGAAGCAAAAGACAGCAGGCCAGTCAAGCTTCGCGCCAAGACAAACTATACAGCAACCTGATAATAACAAGAAATCGCGCTAACTCGAACGGACTAGGTTTCTGAACCTGGAGTTTCTTCAAACCGACAGCGAACTTTTCCACTATTTACAGTAAGTTCACAAGCAGAACACTATCAACTCTAACTACTGCCTTTGCCAATACGAGCAACAAACTTCGAAATACATACGGAATACAACAAAAACGTCAGCAAGTGAGATGACACTACAGGAGTTAGCTAGACATAATTGATATACAACTATTACATTTGTAGTTCGGCTTTTGCCCCGGGCTTGGCTGAAATGCCCTTCTCGAAAAGTACTTTGCATTTGCCCGCCTTTCCAAAAGACCCAACAATGCTGCCCTCTTCGTTCGTGCTTGGAATGCGTACCTTGGTTCCCGCACGGTCTTTTATGTTGATTTCTGGGGCAAAAAATCCGGCAATGATTGCCATGCTATGCTTTCCATTCTCCAGAGGATCGCCTTTCAATGAAACGACCTCGCCATGGCGCTTAATGCCAGTTGGTAGCTTGCCTTTTTTCTTTTCCATTTCAATCCTGGCGCCTGTCCGAGCAACCGGAAGCACAATATCTGTTTGGTGCATAGCCTTGGTGGGATCGTGGGCAAAACGTTTGAAGCGGAGGATCAACGGCTCACCTTCTTTCGCTTCTGTACCGGCAGGAAAGAAGACTCGGTACTTGCCGGACGTTCCGAACGAGGATTTGATCTCACCAATCTCATTCCGTTCCGTCTGCACTTTCATACCAAAAAAAGCTTTCATGTTGGTTTCTTTCTTAAACAGATCAGATCCAAAGACTTCGTAACGAACAAGTTTGTCATCATCAGTTCGCTTATGGGGGTCACCGAGACGTGATATTGTGCCTCGGCGTTCTTTGGGAGTATATAGTCGCAATTTAGAAATGTCTTTCCCTGGATCGACGCTTTGCATGAGACGACCGGAAAACGCTAGCCGGCAAGCACTGGCGGACCCCGTGGAATTATCCACCGTGTCCAAGCGCGATCCGATCACTAAGCTATCCATTGGACAATGTACGGGGATTTGGAAATCAAGAAGCGCCCAATGAAGTAGACTCTCCTGCCCATCCAGTGATTCAAGGAGATCATCTTGATGTATAAATTCTTCCTCAAAGCTAAACGTCATTCGAGGAAGACCTGCCATATCAGCGTCGCCACCTAACGAGGACGATCCAACATATCGCTTCGACGGCTTAGTATCGACTGGATTGACGACACTTAAGTCTGCAGGGTTCTGTTCTTTTCCAAGCAATTCTACAGCACCCCAAAAGGTCACCGTTGCCATGATAGTGGTATGCCCAACAGAGATATGAAACTTACTACCGCTGTGCAAAGTACCGACATAATACGGTACCTTGCGAACTAGCGCAATCGCACCTTTGAGCAACTGCACCGCCCCTGGCGTAGCCGCAATACCGCGCTCTAACAGCTTCGCGTCTAAGTTGCTAACACAAACACCTGCACGATCCCCTTGTTGAATCCGTTGTACCTGTCGTTTGAACATTTGTATGCTTTTGATCTTACGATCCAAACCCAGCGTTGGAAACTCGAGCACATCATTTACCGAAGCTGCACCATTAAGAACGGTTCCAGTTAGCACAGTTCCTCGTCCGCGAATAGAGAAACAGTGGTCCACGCTGAAGTAGAACGAGCCCTCGGGCGTCCGCTTCGGCGGCGGTAGTTTGTCTTGCAGGGTTTGTACCAAAGTCTCCATATTGTATGTTTCATTCCGAACTTCGAGTTTTGACATGTCTTCGCTTGCTGCGGCTACCTTTTCCCCTCCAACGCAGGCAGCTACACCAACAATAGGAGCATTCGCGAACCGAGTCGCTTTCAAACGATCTCGAATTTTGGCCGCGGCCTGTTCGAGTAGCTGGTCTCGTTCCGGCGGAGGAAACTGATCCGCTTTGTTTAGCGCCACAACAAGATACGGAGATGTCAATTCGGCCAAGACCAGGCACTCCGTTGTTTGCGCCTGCCACCCTTTCACCGCGTCAACTACTAGTAAGACCATATCAATGATTTGGGCGCCACCGATTATGGTTCGAATCAGACTGGCGTGGCCAGGACAATCGACCAAAGTGATTTGCAGATTTTTCTTATCCGGGTAGGAAGCTTGTAAATGCGAGGGCATGTCCAAAAAGAAACAAGAAAATCCCAAATCGAGCGTCATACCACGCTGACGTGATTGTTTCGACTTATCGAGCGCAGCAGTCGAGAGCAACGTCGACAGAGCTTTGACCAGCGACGTCTTGCCTGAGTCGACGTGCCCCAGCACACCCAAGTTGACGTTCAGAACCGTCTCCTGGTCAGGGAGACGATCATCCGGGCCCGTGGAAGGCATGACGCTGTTACAGGAATTGTACCACTTGTAAAATGATTTGTTAATTTCCCTGATCTTTTCCGGGCCATCGTGAATAGTCCCAGTAAACCTAACCCTATCCATCTTGGAAGCTCATTTCTTTGTTGACAAATGGTTTGACAGAGTGACCTACAGGAACCTAATGTAAGTTCTTCGCAAGTCACGGTCCTTGGGTTTGATGTGAGACCTCGATCATATCTTTTGGATTAACATTAAAGATAAGTTTGCAGCCGCCATGGCAACTGCGACCACCACGCACGAAAGGCCGAGCCAAACAGAAAGTCCTCAATCGGGGGCTAGTATGCGCATACTGTGTTTGCACGATGCCGGATCCACCGCGACGAAACTCAAGGATCAACTAGCCAAGCTCGGCCAACGTCTTTACGAAAGGCATGGCATCGATCTTGTATACGTCAACTCACCGCTGACAGTTGAATCAGATGCTGAGGACAAGGCTACTCGGAGAGTCTGGTGGGAGGAGATAGAAGAGATCCGTACCCACAACCAAAATGAGCCGCTTGACTCCTTTCCGACAGCCTCGAGAAAGCGTGAATTCCGCGGCTTGGACGCGTCTTTATTGCTTCTTCGGCAGGTATGGACCTCTTGTCCGATGCAAGGGGTTCTTGGCATTGGACAAGGTGCCGCGATGGCGTCAATACTGGCGTTGCTACCAAATTTACCGACGCCACCTCGTTTTTGCGTCTTTGTGGACGGTGCTCCCTTACTACCAGGAGAAGAACGTCTATCCGAGTCTAGGTTTCCCTGTCTGCATCTTATACACGATCTCTTGCATCGACAGCATCGAAGCGATCGGCTAGTAGTTCAGTTCGGTGGCCAAGTTCACCATTTCTCCACTCCGAGTGGACAGCTCGGCCAGGAAGAGCATAACGCGATTGGAAGGTTTTTGGTGTCTCAGAAAAGGGATGGACCGAACCAGTCTATTGTAGCCTTGCAAACGGCTCTTCATGTGGTGGAACAAGAGGCGGCTGACAAGATTGCCGCAGAAATCGCCCGGGACCCACCGGCTTCACTTATGGCAGTCATCCGACCCCAAACCGTCGCAGGCTGGAGCGGAAACAAGAGGAGGCAGCCTGATGAAGAAGGCGGTGGGGCTCCTTGCCCATCCGAGTTTTTGCTCAAAAGGGATAAACGCCCGGAGCAACCTGGCGCCAGCCGGCTTCATCCGAGCCAAGCTAATGGAACATAAAATTTATGAATTCTGTTTACAGTCCCAGCTAATTTCATATTGATTGTGAGCTAGCGATGATTTTCGATTCTTTCCATAAAAGTGTGCTCGAACAGTACTTGAAGATACGAGATTAGTGAAACTTACTTTATTACTTATATTTTATGCAAGTGACGAAATGCTAACAAAACGAAACCTCAAAGCTCTTTGATGGGACAATACTGACGGCAGTAGGAAGGAAGACTTTGTTCCAGTTTGCCTCTGTCCAACTGATCGCTTGTTACGTTGACGAAACCAATTGTACCGCCCGGGCAGTCGAGTTCTAGGTGTAAATAGGGCTCAGAAATAATTTCGGCCGTGATACGGCCGCAATCATCACAGTACCACCATTTATTACTTTGACTCTGCCACGGAGGAAAAGGGACACAGGAGAGCCAACTACAATTTGTACAGGGAGTTGTTACGCCATCGCCTCCCATCAAAATAATTGCAGTTACGCAAATAAAAACGACAGTAACGATAATTCCAAAAAAGCGCACGCAAAAGTTCTTGGCTCGAACCATCCAAGACTCCTCTAAGCCAAAAAAATCTTTGGACAGCCGTTCGATGGTAGAGAGCCCACAGAGAAAGCCATAGGCCATTCCTCCCAAATCTGCAAGGTGCATTCTTATTCGTGAGATGCGAGTATTTGATCAACCAGTCAACACGCGATACTTACGAGTAAAGTTGTCCACATAAGGCGTCAACCCAATGATTGAATTCAATGCTATATCGAAGAGCAACACGACAACGACCATAGTGTGCTGATGTTTTTTTCCGTTCTCATCGAGAAGCCCATCAAAGAGAAGCTTCCAGTTCATGATAATGTCGGCAAGGCAAGCCCCAATGAAACCAAAGATTCCTCCGCTGGCACCTACGGTAATGAATTCCGGGAGAAAAATTGCGGAAAGGATAATCCCTCCAATGGCGGAGCTGCTGAAGATGATCATGGCCGAGATCCACCCGTGGCTCATTTCGATAGCTCCACCGACAAACCATAAGGCTAGCATATTGATGAAATAGTGAACTAAACCCGCGTGGAGAATCGTGGAGGTTAACAAACGCCACCCTTCGCCGGCGTGTACAATCAAGTAGGAGTCTTTCGCACCCATTCGAATGAGCGTCGCAGCACTGGGCCCAATCATGGGATTCTCGTCCAAAGATTCCACAGTCCAATCATTCGCCGCAATAGACGCAATCATGTTGGCAGTGCAGACGAACAAAAGAACGTAGGTAAAGTAGGGTCGATTCTTTCCACCTTTTTTGCTCTCGTCAAAGTCCGCCCAGGAAAGGTAAGGTTCTCCATTGGCCCGTCTCCAAGCTGCATCTTCGGCCCACTGTACATCAATGCGAATTGCGGAAAGATGATCGTACAACCCGAGGATTCCCCAAGGCCTTTCGTCCCCGTACTTCTTGCGCCGCTTTTCCTGAGCGAAATGGAAATCTCTCATTCGCCTAGCCAGAGCCGGGGCCACAAAGTCCTGAGCTCTCCAATCCGCCGACAGCTTTCCGGCCAAAAGCCGCAACTGAGCGATTTCCTCTTCTCTATCTTCCATACTCAGATGAATCTCTTCAGGATCTAGATAGGTGCTCATCACACTTGGCGATTCGTCCACGAAATGAATTTCTTCGGTATCGTCACTAGATGGAGAGGTATCGCTCGCCTTCCTCTGTAACTGGTTCGATCTATTCATAATAGGAGAGCACCATGTGAATTTGACTATCCGGACGTCTTATCATAGTGATACCACTTACCGATTGGATGTGCTAGTCTGTTCTTTTACCATTTTTTTGCTTTCCGAATCGTTCTCCCACGGATCGAGGGAAAATCTAGAGGAAGCTCCGGCATCCGTTGTAAGACCAAGCGGAGTAAGATCGTACTGTCTTTCAAAGCTTGCTTTACATTTTATCTGAGTCATTGAAGTCGATGGTTGTTTCCGGCTCCTGCCAATCCGCTCTGATCTCGTGGAGTCAAGGGTCCGCGTTTGGGGCACCGACGAGGACAAGGAAAAAGCGGGATCGACATTCGACGAGACCGTGTAGACATCGGCATCATCGAGCGTAGTATCCATCGACAGAGGTTTCCTTCCCTGAGTCATTGAAGCCGATGGTTGTTTCCGGCTCCTACCAATCCGCTCTGATCTCGTGGAGTCAAGGGTCCGCGTTTGGGGCACCGACGAGGACAAGGAAAAAGCGGGATCGACATTCGACGAGACCGTGTAGACATCGGCATCGTCGAGCGTAGTATCCATCGACAGAGGCTTCGTTCCCGGACGGCTATGGGCTCCGTGGATTCTCTTCATGGTCGAAGATGCTTGTCCAAGGTATGGCGTCGATCGACTTTGGTTATTCTCTGAACCGAACGCACTTTTCTTTGGTTGTTTGGGGGTTGACCTGCTTGATACAGATTCGTTTGATGCGAATTAATTTGCTATAAAGAATGTGAAGTGGCCTGATTTTGAATTATGTCTCGACACGGACAGGAATTCAATCCCGTCCCTGATAAGTAGGCAGTCCTGGATTGACTGCGACATTCTATCCTATGCTGACCCAACGCTGACTGTGAGACACAAGCCGTCGGTTGATGTACTGACGTCGGCGAAGCTGCTAACTGTAAAAGAGAGGTAGGCAGGCAGTATCATCACGGCATCGGTGTTCTTTTGGGAGGTACGAATGCAGTAAAAAAGAAACACACACAAATCATCCAACACCATGAAGAGCCCTACGTTTTTTGGTCTTTTGCTCGTCGTACTCCTCGGAGCGGCCGTCGCGTTTATCCGTCCGGCCCAGCCTGTGCAGCTTGCGTCTACTCCATTCCTCGGAGAAACGGGCCTCGATAACCCCATGGTGGCCTCCGATCCGTCGATCCATCCCGCCCGCAAATGTACGTTCCAGTCGTACTAGGACACCGTAGAATTCTACGAAGGTGTCAGACTCGGATGCTCTACTCTCGTGCGATTCTGGTATTAATCTTACCCCGTCTCTCGATCCTTTTCTCGACAGGCGGTTTCTGCATGGGAGTAAGTTTTTATTTCGGCATACTTGCCAATTGAGGATCTTTGTTGTTGCGGAGTCAGTTGCCTTTGTTGGGAAATGTACCGTAAGAAAACTTCGTTCAACCTGCCAGATCTTTGCCTCACCTTTTTTCTACCAATTTTTTGCTGGCAATCGTAGTGATCCGGCCAGACGAATTGTCCAGGTACGTGTCACTCGGTCTTTTGGAATGTATCGTTGCAGGCAAACCTTTTTCTCACACTTTTGGTACTTCGTTACGTGACTGCAATAGTTTCGGGCTTGTAGAGCTTTTTTCTAATCGAATGCATAACTAGACGATGCCTGGGTAACGCTGCATAGGAGAGGTGTCGTGCGTTTCAATCATTCGCGTGACAGAGAGCAGCTGATCCTTGTGTGCCGTCTCGTGCTGGATAGAGGATCTGGGCAAGGTAATGGTGGAGGATCGAGTCAAACAGACCCCTAGGAGAGGACGGGGAAGTTCCTTTTCACGGAATGACGTCCTGTCGTTTGCAAGTAAAACGGCAAGGATTGAATACGCAAAAAAGGCACCTCGTTGCGAACCAAGAGTGACGTTTTACTCAGTGGAGGTAGCAGAATGAGCTAGAACACGATAGCAGGTAGATGAGTGGTTGCTTTAGGTCGACACCGCTTTGACAGTGAATAATCTAATCTAGCTCATAGTGTTGGGACACATTTCTTTATTCACGGTCAATAGACATGGCGACGACTTGGCTTCAACAGTAGCCGGAAAATGCAATTTTTTAATCACAACTCCTCCTTAGTCGGAACAGGTTGCAGCGTTGCTTTTATATTGAAGTGGACACGCCCGCCAATCAGTTGTACCATTGGCTGAAGCTCATTCTCGTACTTCGCCCATGATTTCAAACTGTCCTTATAGATTCCCTTGCGCACCTGTGTGGTGGATAAAGTATTGACTGCGTGCTTCTGCTTGTGGAATTGCAGAACGCTGTCATCCCAGGGCAAACCGGTGGCATCGATGATCGCCCTTGCCATACCGGGCATATCTTGAACCATGTCCTCGTAGCGGACGTGTGTTACGCGTCCCGGCAGAGCGTCGTCCCAATGGTCGATAATGTCACGGTACGAGTGATAAAGCTCGGCTAGAGCGTCAAAGTCGGATGTGTAGTCCAACGTACCGCTCGGAAATTCATGCTTGTAAGCCGAAAAGATCGTATCCATTGGATTGCGGTAAACGTGAAGTATCAAGGCTTTTGGATACAGTAGATGAATGAAGCCGACATTATAGTAGTTGGTGAGCATTTTATCCACAAATCGCAGTGGGATGTCGTCTCTAACTCCGCTCGTTTCTGTGGTAGCTTGCAAAATTCGCCAACGCTTTCGCATGCCATCGACGACTTCTTCCGCCAGCCGTCTAGTGACTTCCCCCAGCTGCTCGCGCCGCCCACCCATACTGACTTGAACAATCTTATTGCGAATATCGTCAAGGCGTCCGTTAAAGACAGAATTTTCGCCGGTGCCAACAATTTTTGGATGGGCGTCCAATATTCGTTCGAGAAGAGTTGACCCACTGCGGACAAAGCCAATGATGAAGATTGGCGTCTCGGTCTCGCTGCCTACTCCCGGGGACCAGAATCCTGGCTTGAAAATTTGCTTGGTCTGGAATGATTTTGTCGACTCTTGCCCTGACTGCCAAACAGGTAAATTTGCCATTTTGTACTGGTATGCTTCGGTGAGATGATGCCATGCCTCGGAATATGCTTTCGTCTTCTTGTCGTGATAGGTGAAGAGCGAATGATGGAATCGATTGAGACCATTCCCGAAAATTTGCTTTGTCTGGGGCGGGGCAGACGCCCATTGTGCTTCAAAAGAAGGAATTAATTGATCCAGCAACTCAACTACTGGCCCCCACCCTCCAGGAATCGCATCCTCTTGTGCTTCGAGTACACGAGCAATTCCGGAGAAAGAATCTGGAAACAATCGTTGTTCATCCTCCCGAACGACTTTCAAAAAATCGGCACCAGCCTCAGCGTACTTGCCCAAGATAATGTTCGTTGACGCGCGTGCGTTAACCGCATCCAAGTAGCTTGGTGCAATTTCTAGACATTCCGTGTAACTCTTCGCCGCTCGTTCAAACATGTTGGCCATGTAGTAGACTTTCCCAAGCGCCGTGTATACAGCACAAACGAGGCCGTCAGCGCTCTTTGAGGCATAGTCCAGAGTGACTTCGTCGCTCACGGACTTCGTTCGCGAACCATTCAAGGAAACATTGGTCGGTTGATTTGCAGCAACCAGCTTATTCCGTTTGGCTACCACAAGACCAACTACTTTGTTGTAAGTGTCAATTGCTTCCGTTTCATAAGTACCACCTTCCCGGTACTGTAGATCGTAGAAACGCAAGGCGTCCGCAAATTCAATCGCCTTGTAAATATCGGCAGGGTCATCTACAACGTCCTGTCTCATTGCATCAATCTTTTCGATGATCATGAGACGGTTCGGGTCCGATGCCCGGCCCCGAGGACGGCCACCAGCGTTGCGACCATTAGGCAGCGGTGAGGAAGTAACGGTGTCCTCCAATTTTTTGCTGTCGGCTGCCGAAGGCTGAGCAGACGGAGACAAAGTGGGCTTGTTTTTCCAGTGTGGACGACGACGTTCAATTTTCTCTATTGTTGCGCGGTACGATGTGGGCCACCGGGATGGTAAGGAAGGATTATCGGCTTGCCGAACTGGGATGGGTGCTTGGGTCGGCCTGACCGATGGTGTCGAATCGATATAGTCCTGATCGAGCTGGATAGGAATCGACTTTAAAGGTTTCGTTTTGACAGTGCCAACGTTTGTGTCTACCGTCAGTCGACTGAAAACTGCAAACAATAGAACTGGGACAACCCAATAAAGGAACATGGCGCCGGTCAGGGAGTTTCTCGGCTCCAGCGACTCAATACTGTGAGAAGCAGTAACACCGCCCTCGGAAAGATCTGACGGTGCATCACGGCTCCTTTTGTCCTCCGACATCATGCTTTCAAGTGAGCGCCAGCGTCTTGGTTAGAGATTGTACCTTGGCGGTTTTACCACTTGGGTTTATCAAATGTGATAAGTTCGGGCCCACTGTCGAGACATCCTAACAAAGGAGTTTACGGTCGAATTTCAGAATCAGAAAGGCGCCTACCATAAAGACGAAAACAACGACAATGCGATCGAGTCAAAAAATACAGGCGCGTGTACTTTTTGCGCTTCTGATAAATCTCGTCATTTTGAGCATGAGCATCACAGATATCGCGTGAGCAGAACTGTGAAAGAATTCACAGTTAGTCAAGGAGCCGTCGGCCGGAACAACACTGGTACCGAGATCAACCCTGACACAAAGGATTCGCTCATGCATACAAAAGGTGGAGAGACCCAGCTAGATAGAGTCCAAATTTACGAGTTTCGAACACTGTTATGGTTGGCTGCTCAACCGAGGCCCATCTAAAGGGTTTGCTGCCTGATGTTTACGGACAACTTCATCCTGTGGAAACACCGGAGCTCATTGCTCGGAAACGTGTCGAATTCGAGGACGAATTAAAACGAGTTCCGGATCAAGAAAAGATATGTTTGATGCAGGCCGAAGAGAAATGTCCCGAACTACTTACAGACGACTTCAAGCTTATGTTTCTGCGATGTGAAGTCTTTCAAGCTAAGGTAACGCACGCAAGCGTTCAATGCAGTCAAATTGCTCCAGATGTTTCATTGTGTCTAACTTTTGGTTGCACAGTTAGCAGCAGAGCGGTATGCGCACTACTGGGACAAACGGGTGGAAGTCTTCGGGCCTGAGAAAGCGTTCGAGCCCCTTACTTTGATAGGCGCTGTTAGAGACGATAAGGAAACGATACGCATTGGAATCATTAGCCTTATGAAAGAAAAAGATCCAGAGGGGCGGTCTATTATCTTTTTTGACGTAGCTCGGCAAGATCGAACAAAGTACAGTCGAGATTCTCTCGGTCGTGTCTTTTGGTACATTTTTCACGCTGCGATTGAAGATGAAAATACACAGCGGCAAGGTGTGGTGGTTCTTGGTTGGCCACAGAACGCCAAGTATTCCCAATTCGACCGTGGGCTTATAAGAATCGTTACAACATCTATCAAGGGCGCAATACCAACACGCCTCTCAGCTCTTCACATCTGCCAGCCCCCAATGTTCGCCGCCATTGTTATACCAATCATCAAATACTTTCTAGGCGAAAAGCTTCGTAAGCGCATCAGCGTTCATTCAGGTTCGCAAGAGAAATTGCTTGGACGGCTCGAAAAATTTGGTCTGTCGAAAGACAAGCTGCCCGCCGATCTTGGTGGTCACATTTTGGTCAATCGTGAGAGCTGGGTCAACGAGCGCCTGGCCGCAGGTCTTTAGGTTCTTCTTCACTTATCGTCATGCTTTGCCTTGCTCTTTCCTTTCCCGACGACATTGAGCTTCTGTTTACTTCCCTTTTTTTACGGTCAGGAATTTTGTTCTCCGGATGGTCCTTTAAGGCTGACAAGATATTGAGCGTTCTGCAGCCAATGTTCGCAGTTCAGCTTCCCGCCAACTGCATCGTGTATATCGTTAGAAACAGCTCATTAGATTAGCACCGGTTGATTTTGAAAGCACACTTGGTACCAGTCTTATTGATAGCCTGCCCGGTACCTTTCCCATGCCTATATTCAGGCGGGTCAGGGCAAATTCTTCTGCGAGTTAAATCTTTGGAGAGATTTTCCAAACTTTCTTTCGGCCCTACCGGTAAGGAGTCCCTAGTTGTCTGAGATTGTGTTGCTATTAATTCTACTATATTTGGCGAGGATATTGTAGTTTATAACATACAGGAGAGCGAAGATAGAAGATTCAAAAGTGTAGGCGGAAGTCGAAAACGCTTGTGGCAAAGCGTTGGTCCAAGGATAAAGGCCAGTAACTCCATAAACGAAACGCGCAACACGCATACTAAAATAATCCGTCATAGTATGAGTATCAGCCTACCAATGGAGAGACCTTTAATATGAAATCAGGACAAAACAAATCTTTGTAACTCTGAAATGCGAATTTTTCTGGAAGAATCTATAATATCAAAAACGCTACTATGCAGCACACTCGTCTATGCCTTTCGGGGAATCAGAAATACGTCGTCGGGGTCTTGCTCACCAAGCCGCTTAGCAACCCAGTCGTTTGCTACAACGCGGATTTCCCTCATTCCTTTGTACCGATCAAGTTTGATGACAGATTTATTTGTACCATCCGAATACATTCCAATAATGATTCCAGTTTTCCCTTTCTCGGGACCACGAACCAAGATTACCAAGTCCCGGACAAAAGGGGGGTCTGTTTTAGGATCAGAGTATACTAATGCATCATCAGCAATGCCTTGAAAGTATGGTTCAGTGGAGATACTGTCGTCATAGTATGTATAGAGTCCACCTACCCGTAAGTATCGATCAAAATGTAAAGCCATTTCCGAGTACGCGAGGTACGCCTCATCTAACGCCTGGCGAGAAGCGGCTTGTTTGAAGCGTTCCACAGAGGCAAAGAAACGACCGACCTCATATCTGAGAGCAACTCGAAGTCCTTTGTCGGTTGGTGCATCCGACGGAAAAGCAGAGTCCGTGTACGTGGTAAATACTGGGACAAACGATCGAAGTTGAGCCGGATATGATTCAACAAGATCCCAGCGCTCTTGCATTAAATCGCGCTGGAGTTCGTCCTGCAAAAGCATCAAAGAGGAGTTAGAGCGTAAAAAGAAATGTGTATTTGAAAGAGTCCGAAACTTACCATGACACTGCCAATGTTTCGAATTTTTGATGCCAGCCCCCCGACCCTCCTGTTTACAGGGCCTTGCGCAGTCATGGTTTTTGACAAATCTGGAAAGTTGATCATAGCATTTGCGGGAGATGGCGCGTTCGTCAACCAAAGGGTTCCGATTGCAACGGGCGGGCTCTTCAAAACAAAGTCTCTCCGACTGTTATGCACAAAAAGTGGCATCAAAATCTTTCGATACGAGAATTGATGGAAGCAGTAACTCTCGGGAATAGAGCATGCTATTAACAAAAGAGCGAACTGTAAACAAGTACACATCATTCTTTTCTGGCATGCAAACGCAGGATGCCAATCCATGAAATTAGCGCTTCTCTTCATTTCCTCGCCAGCCGCTCGATGTCGGTATCAATGCAGCTTGCTTTTGTTTAGTACGTGCAAAGGGTGATACGTTCGGTTATACGGGGCGCGTCGTTTCTCTGTTTTTCTTTTGGATCTGTCTGTACCTTGGATTGACTGACAATGAGCTGGAAGTTGCCCTCGACAGAGAGTTCACAAACTCTATACCTAATCTTGCTGGCGGTTGATCTCTCTAGATTTCCTGCGAAGGGAGTTCTAGACACGAATGGTTATTCACGAATGGACTAGATCGCAAGGAATTGATCGTCTGTGGCTGGATGAACGGTAAGGAAAGTCGCTGTAGGCTCTGCTTGCGGAGGAAACATCAAAGTTGGCAGTCCTGTTTACTTTTACAGTTAGTTGAGGTCTCGGCTACAACATGGCTCCCAATAAGAATGCTCGGTCAAAATTTTCAGTCGGCGAAGATTACTAACATAATGTAAGTGTTGCTACCTATAATTTCAAATGATATACCACAAAACATGAACAAACAACTTCAACTCACCATCCGCATGAATAAAAAATTGATGTCCTTTACACTACCTATTTTGTCTATTAAGAATGACTAGGAATCTACTACAACTCTTTACTGTCCCTTGAGCTTCGGTGCAGAAAATCGTCCCGATTTCCCCAGCGGTTGCCTACAACGCTGCGCATAACATCAAGCGTAGGTCCAGCTCCTGGAGCAAAAGAGCAACGTGGATCAGTGATCTCCGTTGAAATGTCTTGCTGAATTGTGTCGACGGCAAGGTTTGTACACTCTCCAGTAGCTTGGCACAAATTATCAACGCATGATCTTCGATCTTCACAATATTTTGTTGCGTAGCAATACACTTGATTTACCGAACGGATGGTGCCGTCTTCCTCGGTCTGTATATGTGAATCAAGGAAAGTTTCCTTCTTGTTCACGCCACATCTATCTGAATTTTCAATAATCCAAATGTTGCTGTTTTGATAATCACGGCAAAACTCTCCATGACTGGAGTACTGTATCGCCTCTCCACCAAAAATTGCAAATCCAATGTCGTCGTGATCGAGTCTGCTACTGCAGTCATTGAATACAGTTGCTGATACGAGACTAATTGCTGCAAGGTCATGAGCTTCGGCATTGCCACCACAGCTAAAAATGACCGTGGCCTCAACAGCAGCCTTTTGTAAAACGCAAGTCATCGCTGTACTACTTTGCCGGCTGCAAGAAGCTTGCTGCGTGTCATCAATCACCAACACAGCTGCTCCATTACAATAGATCTCGACAGCTGGAGATGCCAGCGATTTAGCACATGTTGAATTTTCCCCCCAAGCTACCACAAATGATGCCTGACGATCGAACGAAGAAATATTGTAGAATTCACTGGGCACGTCACTAAATGATTCCTGAGCGATATCGATCTCATCATCTTCATCCGCCCGCTTGGTAAGTCCTGTTGACAACCCTGCGGTCAATGTCAGTAGAAGTATCACTGCCACAAGAAGCAAAATACTTGGTCGCTTTTGCCAGCTGACTGGCTTCGCAACGACAAATTCTCCAGTATGTTGATCGGCAACCAATGTTGCTGACACGAGATGTTCTCCCGCAAAAGAAAGATCTTGAGGGGCTTCTTCATCTCTTGTGCTCGGATAAGCAGTTCTATCCGACCCTATCCCTGGCTGGTGGAATGCACCAGGGGTCGTATCGGCTCTTCTTAACATTGTTGGGATAGGAATGTCAGCCGCGTCTTGCGTTTCCTTCTTTACCTGAGATTTGAGCTCATCCGAAATGTGTGTTGTTTTAATTTGCGAATCCCCATCCCCCGGTATTTTGCTTGTCAAATAATCGTTGACATGAAATTCGCTGTTCGTGTCTAATGGTTGGGCTGCGCGCTCGGGCACTGAAGTGGTTCCGGTATCGTTCTCCGCTTGACTGTAAATTGAGAAATCCGAAATCTCACTCACGGTAAGTGCAGAAGGTTCGCTCGTAAAGGATAAGGCGACGTCCAGATCGGTGTTAGAATTCATCCTAGGATACGTTTCTTGGCTTGGCGTACTACTCTAGCGACGCAGCTGCAATCAACATACTGGAAAACCGGAAACGGGGAGAGCTCTGTTTGGTAGTAAATTTTGGTGGATGGATTTGCATAGGCAACGCTGAGCTGAGAGTGAATCGCCTTCACGTGACCCGAAGGCTCGCATCGCTAGTAAATTTCCAAACAGAAACTCCTCTCAGCCATCTGGTTTACATTTGTGGAAAGTCCTTCCGAGATCTAGGGTATTTTTTACCGGTTCCCCAATCATCAAATAACGAATCAGAAGCAAAATTTCAGTTAGTTATAATTGAATATACCCGTAACTCAGAATCCTGATGATGTCGTAGCTATAGAAATATTAGACTTGCGACTCTCTCTTTGTAATTCCATGGAAATTTGTGGGTTGCCATCCGACATGAAAGCGCAGTAACTTGAGGCCACCAGTATGATGGCTAGTTCTTACTGTTAGACGGTGAACTCAAAATCAATCATTTCTTTACAAGTTGGACTCTTCCAGCCATTTCGCTAGGACTTCAACTGTTTGATCCGCCTGGGAGTAGAAAAGTTGCTCTTTGGCCGCATCGGCTCCCAACAACGTTTCGGCCCGTTCTGCCAAATCTAGTGGCGGCGCCAGGAGTGGTGCAGCATGCCCACCCGGTAGATCTCGCCTTTGCACATCAATTTGAACCATCGGTCTTTTCATTCGAATAACTTGACCAGCAACCTGTAGTAGGTCCTCGATTTCATCCGATTCATCCAACGGATCTTCCGTGTACTTGACAATTAGTGTCCGTCGAGCGCGATATGCTCGACGTGCAGCCGCTTTTACTTCGGCAGGCGGAGGAACAAAATCACGAGCTCCATCCGCCACCTCGTCGATCAGGAGTGGAATCTGTTCCAACGTCTCCAGAAACTCGTAGCTTAGAGGTACCAAGCCTGCCTGTGACAAAGCGTTGGTTGACGGTTGCACCAAAGATTCAAAGGCATCACGGAGGGCCAATGGTACGCTGACAGTAGCATCTTTTGCAAATGCTTCGAAACCTGGTGGTGCCAAAAGTTGAGCTGCTCGGCTCAGCAAATGATCTGACGGAACCTCCCCAACAGTGGCTGACTTGGCGAGCTGAAGACCAACGGATAATATTTCGCTTCCACTGGACCGTGTCGCGTTTCGAGCTGCAACATAGGTAAAAAACGGTGCAACAACCTCCTCAAATACCGGGATTGCTTCGGTTACGGGTTTATTGTTGAATGAGATAAGTGCGTTTGCACCCCTCGGCGTATCAGGAAAGAGACTCGTAATGAGAAGTTGCAAGACGCTTCCACACGAGTGTCCAAGTCCAACGACCGGTAATGCGCCGTATTGTCGGGCCAGCGTGGCGGCTACCATTTCGAACCGTGACAATATTGTATCACACGTTGTTAAATAATCGAATGATAGATCGTATGGTGTTGCAACCACCATGTAACCTTTCTTGGCCAAACTTTCCAGCAAATATCGGTAGCTTATGTGAGGGGCCTTTCCCACGATCGCACCTCCTAAGAAATGAATTAACGCTCGTGGAGGCCCAGTTTCAATAGGAGGCCTCAGCAAAAAATTCCCGTGTAACTCTTCCCAGTTTCCGAATACTCGGACTACTCTATCCTTGCTTTCTTGTGACACGAGATCTTCTGATGAAGCAGAAGAGAATAGTTGTGATTGTCGATGCCGATCATTCAGAAGTTGAAAGCGAAAGCCTTCCCGACCAGCAGCGACAGCCACCGAAGAAAAGGCAGCAGTCATTTGAACAAAATTCAGCAGCAGTATCGGAGCCTTCGCGAAAAGCAGTAATGATTTTGGAAATAAAATTTTTTTATCACTCGCCGAAGCAGACGTTGTTGATCGTCTTGGAATGATCATCGTAGACTAAAGGCCAGATCACGACGTAGCTATTCCTGTGATTGAAAACAATGGAATATATAGCCATGTACGGTCGATGACTATCCAAAAGGAGAAATTCCTTGTCTCCTGTTATAAAAGCAAAATAGAGATTAGCGCAACAATTATTTACCCACAATTCACAACCAAGATGGCAGCGAATGGGTGCTTTTCCTTTTGCGTGGTGTGCAAAGGCCTGATAGGAGGAGTTGATATTCCGAAAGCAACCAAAAAAAGGTCGAAGGCACACAATTTCAGATAGAGAGACTGAGTCAGTTCTCTGAATTTAGCCTAAATTTCAAAATCCAAGCGTTTCCTAAGACATATTTATTTCGTTCCTTGCTGTAAAATAGGGTCCGACGACATTTAATCTCAGTCGACCGTGGCAAACTAGCAGGTAGCGAAAGCTATTCGCCGCAGACTCTCAAGACTGTGGACAACCTTAAAGGTTAGCTTTGCACGGTTTTCTCTGCGTCCAACAATTAAAAACTGGCAAGATCACGACGCCGACGAAAAGAAAACTAAGGAACAGAGTCCGCGTTACAGACACCCAATCCCTACAAGGTTTCTCTGTGTCCAATGACTAAAGTAAAAGCTGACAAGACGAGGATAGCGGCGTAAAGAAAGGTAAGGAATAGAGTTCGTGTTTAAGACTTCCAATCCCTACAAGTCGGGCATGCCCAGGATCTTAGCAAAGTCGCGAAGCTCTGTCTCATCTTCAAAGAAAACCTCTCCTGCCTGCATCCGCTCCATTACGGCGACGTCCTCAACCATGTGACCGAGGTTGGTGGTTCCCGACAGAGGCGTTCCGTATCCCAAGCTCATCAGAAACGCATACAAAAGCGTTTGTGGAGAGAGACCCTTTTGTTCCGCAAGAGTCTTCGCGTCAGTAGTAGCAAGAGCGTGGCGATTCGCTGTAAGCGTCCAGAACGATTGGTACCAGATGGAATGATTTTTGCAAAAAGCCCGTAGCTCGGTGTCAAAATTTGAATCTTCGTAAAAGCGATTCTGCAATACACTGGGTTTAATTCTCGCTTTTTGGTAAAGATTTTGAAACGTCTCAAAATCGTAGCAGTTGCTGATTCCAAGACGGAGAACCTTCCCGTCGTCCACGAACGATTCCATTGTTTGCCAGACTGTCATTGTATCTTCGAAGTCATTTAGGGGCGAGTGAAGTACCAAGGAATCCAAATAAGAAGATTGGAGGTTTTTCAGAGAAACTTCAAGCGAAGCCTTCACTTGTGCATCTAAAGGCGAATCCGGATCATACGGGATGTTTTGTGGATCTTGCCCGCCGAAAGGCGTGTACTTCGTCTGTAGGAAGAAGTCCGACCGCTGCAGTTTGAGTTCTTCCGCGGCACTTTTCCATCCATCACCCACACCCGCTTCGTTGTAATGCTTTGGTTGGCAGGCAGTGTCGATAAAGCGGAATCCGCTGTGAACTGCTTGGGAAACAAGTTCGGCGGTACGTTCCTTCTTCCAGGCCGTGCCGTACAGAAGGAACGGTTTGTTGCTTGCTGTGATACGTGCAGCAGAATGAGCGGCCGCCATCATACTATGCCTAGTTTCTCGCTCTTCCTGATTCAAAAGATAGAAATACAGAGAGACGGCAGTTCCAACGAGGATCAAGATCCCGAGATTCAGAAAGTGGCGACTCAAAGCGGCAGGTTGCCTGAGAGAGAAATTTTCTTCGAACAGACGCCGTCGAGATTGCTTGTTAATGCGAACCATGTGCCGCTTCACGATCAAAATACACCCACTTGGCCACTCGTCTTGTTAGACTAACGGAAGAGTTATTGACCACGAAAAGGGTTGTTGATCCCAACGAAGTGAAGTCCATGTGTGAGTTCCGTCGATAGAACTCGGTAGATCCGAAAACGAATCTGTTTCGTGTCCTCACGGACATGTGATCGACGAAGTCATTTTCAAGACGGTTTTCTCGAATCCTAATATTTTACGACCGTCCCTCGTCCGAGCTCGTAGCGTTTCGCGCTCGTTCTTTGCCGTCGTCTCTAACAGCGTGTTGTTTCGATTGTGCTCGTTGCTCGCCTTTTCGGGACTTTTGGCATATGGTGTAACCTGTGGACGGCCGTTTTCTAGGCACCATTGAAAGTTTCATTTTTCTCATTGTACTGTGTCAGATGGACCCTCTGATGTGAAGGTAGCCATGGCAAGCGAAACGTCACAACAAACTAAGAAAGGAAAACGAATAGATGATGAACGAGAACCACTCTCTCGGATTCTTTCGAAAAGGAAACGAGATTGCGAGTCGCTTGATAGACACACTGTCAGTTTGCTAGTGGGTCCACATTGGGATGATCTGAAAACAAAACCAAAGACGAACGATCCGGCTGCTAAAATGGAATTCGTTCTAGAAACACTGCTAAAAGACGCTTCCAGAAACGAAGTACCGCCGGCAAAACGGCGAGCAGCACTGACGAAGGCGTATGACTTACTGAGTCGGATAGATAAAGAACTCATTGCTCTTAATGCGCGAAACACTCCATCTGAAAACGATAGTGAGCAATCGGATACAGATGTCGAAACGAAATCAACAAACGGAATCGCCGTGGCGGTTGCGGGCGCGTCGTCCAAGGCGTCCATCGATACCGGACTACACTCACCTTCCGGGGGGCGATCCAAGAGTACTTTGAACGGTGGGATCACAACTTCGAGAGCTGCGAGCCCTTCTGATTTGAGAAGTAGTGGGGAAAAATCAGCGCCGGCGATACTTGATGGCCCCGTTGCTGCTACAAATGTTCCATCTACGACGAAAGCCACCACCTCCAGTTCTGGGTCGGGACTGTTGGCTACAACGTCGTCGGAAAAGGCACCTTCTGACGTAAACATCGCCGTTGTAGCCAAGAAATCATCAACGAGATGGGGCGAGCCCCTTTCAAAGAAGATATCTGCAGGCCGGAATGGTGCACATCATGAAGTGGTCGAGGCAAATTATCCCTCTGCTGTACCAAATAATGACGCACCGAAACCTCTACATGAATCTTCTGCAAGAATACAAACTGATGGTAAACCGAGATCTGAACATCTGGAAAATGAATCTCTTCATCTGCCGGGGTCAGCTTTAAGGGTAGATCCGATAGCAACAGGGGACGAAGCGACGAGACCAGCAAGCCCCGTTCAGACTTCCAAACATTCATGTCGTACCAGCCTACCTCCGTTCATTCCAGAAACAACAAGTAAGCGCGCTACCAGCGGTGGTCCTTCTTCAGTGCTCTTGGACAATACATGTAGGTTGGCATCACGTGATTCGGACAAAGAACAACGTCCTACGTTGGCAGAAAAGGGAGGCCAAAACATTGGCGTGCTTGTCTCTAGCAGTACTGTCACAGCGAAGAACGTACAGAACCCCAAACACAAGGTGGATTTGGATGAATCCGGCTCATCTAGTAAACTTTCTAGTAAAGGAATTCAACGACCTCAAAGAGATCTGTCTCTACGATGGGAACCGCCGAAACGGAGATCTTTTGAAGTCGAAAGGAGCGCATCGAACGATACATTTGATCGACAAACCAGGAATCGCGAATCGCATTTGAATGAAAGAATGGATGACGCCATATCCCAGAAGGATGTGACAGCTAATTTTTACAATGAACAACGCTCTAAGCAAGAAAGAGTGAGACAAGACGCGAACTCGATTTTTCAATCCAATAGAAAGCCGCTGGTGAACGATGTTTGGATCAATTCCGGCGTTCCAAGTCATGCAGTAACAGTCAAAATGGCCGCTGACAGAAGTCCAACGTTTTCAGGGTCTTTGTCTGAAAGAGGGGAAATAAACTTGAAACTCAAACTGGATCCCTTACCAACAAGCATATCCAAAAGCCTACCGGTCCGACTGAAAAAATGGGATCCTTTTTTTACTTTCGCGGGGCCTTGCAGATGCACGTTGACGGTGCCTGCAGGCAGCACAGATGCAACTAAAACAGGATCATCCTTGAGAATCAATCTCAACACACCTATGTACCAAGAATTCATCAGAAAAATTCAGCCCGAAATGTGGGGAAAACCTCGCCAGGGTGCTTTGAAATGGAAGAAGGGAGATTGGGGATTAATGTTACGCGCTCTTCCCTTATCAAGGACCTCAAAAAATCGAGCTGATTGCCACTTATGGCCTAAGGGAACTTTTCTGCAACTTAACGGAAAGCCACTGCGATTGGCTCAAAGGCAGCAGCAGAGTCATGATAAGTCTCTATGGAAGAATCAATGCACGCAGTTAGACTTGACTGAACATGTATCTATGTCTGACCCGAATGTTTCGATTGAGATATGTTGCTATGATGAAGAACCGTTTATCTTAATGGTGGGGTTTTGCAGATATGAATCTGCCGATTCGATATTCTCCACGATACGAAACCCAAATAACGGGCTACTGAACCGAGTCACTGTAAAAGAAGGGATGCAGCGAGCCATTCAAAGAGCATCTGGACAGATGCACATTATTGATGGGAGCGATGGTGAGAAGGTAGAAGAAGTAGGCAAGTTTGTTTTCAGCTTGACTTGCCCTATTTCCAAGGCTTTAATGAACTCTCCTGTTAGAGGAAGGTCATGCAAACACTGGCAGGTATGTGACTAGATGGTCTGCCTTCTTCGTAGTATTCTACAATTCTTATAACTCGATTTGTATTCACCACAGTGTTTTGATTTGAAGACATACTTGGATGCAAATCAAAGAGTCACGGGCAGCCGTTGGCGTTGTGCTTCATGCGAGTTGTTTGTGCCATATGATGAGCTCGAAGTGTGTGAGTTTACGCTAGCCGCGTTGCAGCGATACAGAAATGAAGCATCCACGGCCGAGATCGCATAGAGTTTTCTTCAACGGGAATCTATCGTCTTCTGGATGAGAAAAGAGCTAGACACAGTGGCAAAAAGCGGCCAGTTCAGGATGAAGTGGATAACGACAAGTCAATCAAAGTTGCGAAACTAGTGGACGAGACGGACGTTATCGAGATCGATTGATTGCATCTAATTGTCTGACGAGCTTGATGGAAGATGCAATGCGTTCTAATTACGAAGTTGATCGCAGCCAAAAACCTAAGTGTCTACTTGTTACTGCAATCTTACCTAACAGCCGCCCTAGGTTATGCATTTTAAAGCTGCTGCAACGCATTGTATTTCGCAACATTGCACTGGTATTACTTTTGTTTTTGTGGTCCCTTGGTGTTACTGTCTCCGACTACTAGGTGGACTAGGTAGTCAACTCACACAACCTGACCTGGACCTGAAAAAATTGATTGTTCCTGTGAGTAAGTTCATCTTCCGCTGTTTCAAATCAATTTTTTTGCATTTTAAAGAGTCTTTGAATTAAAATGTCCTTGGACGGTCGTGTGATCGGCTTTTTGAAGTATTCACTGTCACTGTCAGTACCGTGATCTTCGGCGGAATCAACGAACATGCACATCATCATCGACGTCGGACTCCTGAATGCCAGCCTGGATTTTGAAGACGTGAAACACCCATCAAAACTCTTTGTCACATCAGTAGCAGACCTTCCCACATTGTGTACGATGAAGCTTTGCGTGAAGTTTCTTGTTTTTCTGGGAACACTTCCATGGGTTGCCTTTTCCTTCGTTCCAATGCAAACCCGACTTGCTCCTGGACACCATTCCGGGTTTTGCAAGAGGATTGTACGAAGTGAGCTGTATGCAAGCTCGATGCCTCTTTCAAATAGATCACCTATGCAAAAAATGGCTTCGAGTGGACGAAGTTTTGCCTCCTCAGTGAAAAGCAAGATTCAAAACAGTGAAGTCTCCTTTTGGAGAGCCGCAGCATTGACATTCTTCTCGACCTTGATTACATACCGCAGTGCCATCGATATTCAACTGGTGCATCTATGGACATTCTTGACCACTTCTCCCCACTTGGTAGCGCGCATTTTTCGTACCGACAGCTATGAGTGGGTCCTTGCGATCACCTGCTTTAGTGTGTACATCCATTTTTTCGGCTACGGTGACCGTGCTGTGCGGAGGGCGGACCGTCAGGGCAGGATCCATCCGTGGAAAAAATACCGTTTACAAGATCGTTACGAAGCCGACAAACATCGCCGTATGATGGAAAAGCGCGCTTTAAACGGCGTCGACGTGAGTATAGAAGGTGTTCGACCCAATTTAGAAACACAACAGTCCAAGTGGAATTACGGAGCTTGGATGTGCGAGTTTTGGGTATATGCTCTACCTTTGCTGACGTGGGATATTCTATCACCTCGACGATTCCGTCGCATTGGGGCGTTTGCGGCGCCGACAACAATGCAAATCCTTGGAGGTGTCGCTGGTGGGCTGTTTTTCTACGATCTCATGTTTTTTGTTGGCCACTTCCTCATGCACAAAATTCCTTTCTTATATCGCACAATTCACACCAAGCATCACAAGACCCAAGAGGTTCGAGCAGCCGAAATTGTGCGTCTATCCATTGCCGAAGAAGTGCTGGAAGTAGGCTTCTCGATTGTCGCACTAAACCTGCTAAGCGTCCACCCGTTCGCTCGGAGTATTTACAACATTATCATCACTTTTCTGTTGACCGAATTACACAGCGGCTTTGACTTCCCCTGGACTCCTCAGAATGTGGTACCCTTCGGACTTGCTACCGGTAGCCGCCGGCACCATTACCACCACAGAGTTGGGAAGCACTACTACCAAAAATTCTTTTACCATGTGGACCGGTTTTTTGGTACGTATCAGAAGGACGACGGTAGCTTAAACGGCGATTCAGTTCAAAAGAATCCGTACGTTCCTCCGGCTTGGCAAACGAAGTGATGCGTTATGCAGCTAGCTGTCGACAAGGTACTGGCAGCTCATATCTTAGGGAAAAACATGACTATAGGGACTTCTTTAGCAGTTCTTTTTCAAAAGTCTATGTAAATCGGCTTTAGAAAGTTCATATTGTGACAAATTGTCGTAGTGCTGGCGATGGTCGGCTTGCTCTGTAATATAGTGCTCTGTTCCTTTTCGACGCTACGAAGACCGGTCATCCCGATCCTCGTCCGAGCTGATCGAGGAAATCGAAGCTTGTTCAGCGACGGCGTCCGCGCTGGAGTCTGTCTCTGGTTCCAAAGCTTTCAGCAATGCTTGCTTCTTCAGGGCCGCATCCTTCTGCTTCTGACTGTAGGCTTTACGGTAAAAGTGCAGAAACAGTAAAAAGAGGCTAATCATTTCAAAGTCTTGGATGCAATGCGCCGCGTAATGGCCCCAATTGCTGCCGGGGGGCATTCGATTCATACTCCAGAAGGAATACAGAAGAACCGTAGTAAATTGTAGCAGCTGTGCCTGCGTTAAGTACCGCTTCCAAGGGCAGTGAACTTTCAGCAGACTGAACGTGTAGTATGAATACATCATGACATGAATCCATGAGTTGAGCAAAGCGCCAAAGTACCCATCACCGCCGGGATGGAGCTTCAACCCAAACCACCAGGCCCAAGATATCGACGTATGATGATAGACGTGCAGAAATGAGACCTACAAGCAAAGCAAATGAGAAGATAAGAAACACCTGGTATCGGTAAATCGCCGGCATGTCCTGCGTTCATGCCTCAACATTGGCTCTTCTACGGAACTTACCTGATCCATCTTTCCCCGCAGAACCATAAAGTACGTATCGAGAAACTCTAAGTACTTGTCGCAGTAGTGCACCCATATTGCAAAAGTCGCTCCCGTATCCACCAAATCAACCGGTCCGCCGACAAAGGGATGTCCACGAAACATGACCGCATCCACGAAGCGGTATACCATCCATGCGTTCAACACAACTTGTCCCGCATTGTAGAGAATCATAGCCTCCCGTAGTAAAATTTTCACATCCACATTTGGAAGTAAAAACTTGTTGGAAAACCATCGAAGCAAGGGCAAACTCACCAGATAAAAGGTAGTCAACGCTGCGGGAACCTTCCAGTTGTGCAACTCGACCCTGCCACCTCCAGGGACCTTTGCTTCGTCCACAAAAGTGTATTTTCCCCACACTGCGAAGACACCTACTAAGATTGATGCACAAGTGTAGCGAGCTGCAAGAGAGGGCACGGGTGGATCCATCGATTTGCTTAAAATGCCGTTGGCATCGGCCTCGGATAAATTGTGTGCCATAGCCGGTTTGTTCACGGAGTCGGCCGCCGACGGTGCTTGAGCGCCACGCTCTTCTACACGAACGACCACTGTATCTGTGGGACCACACATGATAGATAGCTGTTCTGAAGGGACAACTGCGGTTGAAGGTACACCGGCTCCGACAACCAACCAATATGGATTGTGAAAAAAAAACCCTCGTTGGTGGTTGGACCTTGTTAAAGTCGCTCTTTCCAGCAGCTTTACAAGGTAGCTAGAGCCAAACCTACCAAGATATATTCGGGGTATCGCGATGACGCGGACGATTCCAAACAAAGTGCATTTTCTCGTTCGAACCAAATTTGCGAAAACGGATATTGGATGTAGATTCCGGTGAGTGAGGGCACGATACTTTGTCTACGGTCTTTCTACCTCGTTTTTGGTAATGTATGTGGTGCGTATAGGAATTAGGAATGTGTGACATCAATAGAAGTATCCCAGTATATGGTTTTCGATGTTTCCGCCCACGTCGACCATCTGGTCTCCCCGCGTCAGTGCCGCGAACAGTAGCATAATTGTGAACTAGATATGATCACTGGCAAACACGAATTTAGACAGTACAGACACCGACTCACATCCGCAATCTGTCTATGTAATTCCGGGGTGGACTAGAGGAGCGATTGTGAAGTATCCCGAGTCACAGAATTTTAGTTCTAACCCATACCGACAAGAACGACGATATACGTCAGCATTTACATGTTGTTACTACGCAACGACTTCTTTCTCCCTTGCAAAAAACGGCGAGCCGCTTTCCTCTTTCGCTTGCGCTTTCAGGCCTTCAGGACCATCGGCCCGGGCAATAATTTCGTCGGCCACCATGAGCCCAGATCGGGTGGCACCTTCCATCGAGTCCAAATAATCTTGGTATGTGTAAGAGCCGCACATGAAAAAGTTTGAAATTGGAGTGGCCTGAGCGGGGCGAAACTTATCCTGGCCGGGCTTTTCACGGTACAAGCTCTGTCCCAATTTGACAACCGAGGACCAAGTACATTTGAGCTTGCGCGACGATGGAAAAATGTTGTGAAGCTGTTTGATACAGTCGTCTACGAGTTGTTCATTGGACCGAGTGAAAGCACGTTCGTCAAATACCGCCTGAATTAGACTTCCTTCACTCGGCTTGTAGTAATCCCCTGGACTGGTCAGAGCCAAGTCGGCAAAGCACGAGAATTCGGTGTCGACACTGTAAAGAAGGTTGTCGATACCGGCGCCCTTTCCGTTGCTCTGGTCCCCCGACACATCCATCATACGAGCTTCGTCCTGCATTTCCGTCACCCAACCATCAAAGCGCACTTGGACGGTCGCGATCGGCACTGTGTCCAAATTGTAGATTTTGTCAAACTCATCATACTTTCGGAAACTTTCTGGTAGGAGCTTTTTGATTCCCGGTACATCGGTCGCAGCAATAACAACGTCGAATTCACGAAATTCTTCCCTTGCTCCAACCTTAATGCCCTTGACTCGAGTCGGCAGGCCAGTGTCGGGATCAATATCGTGCACAATGTCGCGGCATGGGCTGCTAAGATTGATCTTGACGTTACGGTCTTCCAGGTATTTGATAATGGGATCATGCAGACCCGTCTGCGGACTACCGTCCAGCATTCGCAAGACACTGGCCTCTGTTCGGATTGCGAACAACATAAAAATAGTCAGCATGCATCGGGCACTTATACTATCGCAATCCAAAAATCCCAAAGCGTAGGCAATCGCGTCCCACATGCGATCCAAGCTACCACGGCTACCTCCCATTGCTGTAAACCATTCTGTAAATGTGATGTCATCCAGCTCGCGAACCATATCCATACCACCATCAAAATCAACGAGAGCGCGGACAATAGGCGAGGTACCGAGACGAACCGCGTTGTGAAATTTGTCTTCCACTCCAAGCTGTTCGGTACGGGCGAAGGCTTGTAGGCCACTAACAGGGGCGCCAATAGGGAATCGGAAATCCAAGGCGCCTAGTTTGCCTCCTTCGTTAACGAATGTGTGGAGATGTTCTTTAATGCGCAATTTTTCGTCAAAGCTACCGGTGCGTTTCATGATACCGAACAGATTGTAGTAGCATCCAAAGAACACATGCAGACCCATTTCAATGTGATTACCGTCCTTGTCGAGCCAGGAGCTGACTTTGCCACCGACATAGGGACGTACTTCAAACATTTCAACCTTGTGCCCGGCGTCTGCCAGATCCATCGCAGCTACCATGCCGGCTAAACCAGCACCGACGATACCAATACTCAGGCTTTCTCGATTCTTCTTGCCGGGTCCATTCCGAGCGCGAGCCATGAGATTTTGGTTGAGGAAAGATTGGTTTCCGACCTGCGACTTGGCACCTTCCGAGGTAAAATCGGCGTCCGTGACGGTGCTTCGCAAGGCAGCGAACGCAGGTTTGATGCTTAGGGACGACGACGACTGTACTAGCGATGCTGGAGTAAACGCATTAACCGTGCAGCAGAGCAAAGCAGAAGCAAACAACAACCTCATGTTGACGAATACCGAAGTAGGAATGGAGAAGGCTGTCTGATATGTTCAAACAGCGGATGCTCGTTGATATGTGCGATATTGATGATGTGAGAAACAACGAAGGACCTTCTACTCTAGTAGCTCGTGTAACATTCGTTGTGCGTGTGTCACGTGTGTCAGACTGACAATGAGCCTTCCTCTTTGTTCTAGGCGTACGCCGTATGACCCGACTACCGGACTGACGTTTCCTCGAGCTGAAACCCCGACTCCGGGTGCCTTCTTTCTTGTAGAAAAACCCTGTGTCATTTTTACCTTTTTCAAACTATGTTATGTAACATTCTCGCAACAGCCACCAAACAAATTGTAGTTCTAAACAAATTCGCATCAAAGCAATACTATCTATTGGTCCTCTATACCTTCATATCGCTCTGCGTGATTTCTTCTGGGGTGCAATAACTTGAGAAACCAATTCCCCTGCAACGAATGATGTGTTTACCTGGTATGCGCCCAGCTTCACCGTAGCGACAATTTGTGACAGTCTTAGCCACTATGTCGTCTCCCTCGTCCAATATACGCGTCACCTCAAACTCAGCGCAGGCTACGACTTTGGCAATCTCAATGGCTGATTGAGTGTGTAGAGTCAATGATCCGGTTAGGATTTTGGACTCGCCACGCGCCAATGCCATGAAAAGAATGAGCTGGTCTTGGAGCCACTCGTCCACACACCCACCGTCTTGAATGGTGGACCAGAGTTCGGTAGCTGCCCGAACACCCACATCAAATGCCTTTTGCTGACGTTCCATCAGGGCTGATCCAGCCAAGCGGCACCCCGTATTTGTGGTCGCAACAATAATTATTCCTAACCCACTTCCAACTGCTTCTTTCTCCGTGACAACCTCTGTGTACACAGGTGTATTTGGAAAACGTGGCTGCAAAAAATGTTGGGCAGCCGATGCCATTTGCTTCGCCAAATGTATTGGAAGCTTACCAGCGTGAAACGCTCGAATTGAAATTTCTACAACTTGTCCTCGCTCTGTCATAGAAATCGGTGGTAAAGCTTCACAAATGGGCAAAACACGAATTCGAACTAAACCGCCACCTTTGGGGAAATAGCCTCGACGAACAACAGTTGCCTCTACTTGGTTTGGTTGCAGTTGAAAGAGATCCCGCAGCGTCGGCCAGAATACCCGTTCCCAGTAGTCGTATTGTGGTGCCATTGTTGCGTTGGTACCGCCGCGGAGTGTCAAACTAATAGGAACAGCAGAACCCATTAATGCACAAGGGAGGGCAGCCTGAATCAAAAGACAAATGGAACCGGCAGTTTCAATGTTGCTCGTCAAGTTAATCTGCTCAAGCTGGCTTGTTGTTATCCTTGGTTTTCCTGGCTCATATTGAATGATCTGTGAGTCGATAGCATCCCCCTTTAGCACAACGCCGCAGATTCTGGTTGGAAGTTGCAAAGAAGCCACGTGCTGGGCTTTCAGACCTGGTTTTGATCGATTAGAACGGATTTTCGTAATGCGGATCGGTTTTCGCAAGATTGTAGCGTAGGAGATGGAGTTCCGTAGAATCTGACCTCCACCTTCGCCTTTGGATCCATCAATCTCGATCTCGTTCGGTTTTCTACAAGACGACATGCTGCTCCACAACCGAAATTTGAAGTGAGGCCGTGTCTGGATATGAAATAGCGTAGTAGAAGCGATGTTCCAAAGCCGCTGCATTCACAGTTGAATCAAGTAAGACTAACAGGTTGTGAAGTTACAATGTGAATGACATGGCTACAAGCTTCGTGATTGCGATTGCGGTAGCTGCACAAAATGGGGCCAACTTTCATTCCTTTCACGCGAAAAAGTTATCCACGCTGAGAATCGTCGAACCAAAACTTGCCAAGGTAATAAATTTGGTAAATTTGAAAATGAGAAATCTTTTGTGACTCGAGACCGCATATGGGATCCAGCCACCAAAATTCGCTCCTCATGGAACGTCGAATGTCGTTCACTGTCAACATCTCGAAACATGATTTGTCTACGGTAATTGATCAAACAAAAGTTCACGGTTCTTTGATGGACAATTTGCCTTCTCAACCCGTCCCCAAGCTAGGCCCGAAACCGACACTATTGAGCAGAAAAGAGGTTGACGCCTTGTATCAAACCTTTCGAGACGTAGTTTCTGCCTTAAATCGACTCGACGTCGACTACATCGTAACAGGAGGATCCCTGCTTGGTGCTGTTCGCCAACACAGTATACTTTTTTGTGATGACGACATCGATATTGCGATCGTCGACTACGATGGAGACTACGAAAGAGTGTCGCTCAATTTACACATGTTTCTTGGAGATCAGCTCTACATGTATCAGCGACGAGCTTGGGAAGGAGGCGATCGGATTAGACCGTGTCGTATGAATAATGTGTATATTGACTTGTTTCAACTGCGCCGATACGATACGCTCTCCGACCTATCCAAAGTACTTGGCGTCAAAAAGAATGGACAACCCCAACCAAAGAATTACGTCGAAGGCATTACGGGTACGATCCAGGAATCCTGTTTTTCGCAAAAGGAAAGAACTCCACTTTTCCCGTTGTGGCACTTCAGCTCGAGAAAAGCTATAGAGCTGTGGCCGAAAGAAGCATATCGAGAGAGTGAACTCTTTCCTCTTACACTAGACCTGAAGTTTGGACCATTGACGGGAATCAAAGGCCCGAGGGCACCAGTTGTATTGTTGAAACGTGCATTTGGTTTGGACTGCTTTAATGTTTACTATCAAAGTGAGAGTCACCGGGCCCCGAAGGATTTATACAATAATCACTTGGTAGAGGACGATGGGAATCTATTCCCTCATACCAAAGCTGGTGGAGTGTGGCAATGTGGTACCAAAGTTCCCTTACAGGATTTGCACTATTTGCCGATGCAACCTTCGTCGCGCAAGGAACGACGACATACACTACATGGACGAGATCAGTTGTTTCATTATTTGAAAGAGCAGACTGAAAAGGAAGATCAGTACAGGGAGGAAGCTAATCCAGCACCGATTAAATCGAGGCCTCGACCTCAACGAACTGTTTACATGGACGGCATCTTTGACCTCTTTCATGTCGGGCACTTGGAAGCCATCCGACATTGTGCCAAACTAGGAAACCGTGTCATAATTGGTGTGACAGGTGATGACGATGCTTCGGTATACAAGCGCCCGCCCATCATTTCCCAGATCGACCGGAAGACTTTGGTTAGATCAATTGGAGAAGTGGATTTCGTGGTGTGCCCGTGCCCTTTGATTGTAACTGAATCCTTCATGCATCAGCACGGAATAGATCTGGTTGTACATGGTTTTGCGAATGATGTCGACGCGGAAAAACAAGCGGATTTTTTTCTCTATCCCGTGAATTCAGGCTGCTTTCAACGAATACCCTACTATAAGGGCCAGAGCACGACGGACATCATTTCCAAGATACAGTCCGATACGGGAAACTATCAGGGAAAGGCCCAGCTTGAAGAACACCACTGGTTTGGCTCAACCGTTGCTAAGGCCACAAAAAATTCAGTAACGATACCATATGATCCTTTTCCTCTGGACATACGCCTCTCGATTGAACCTCACATTCGGAAGGCTACCAACCGACGATCAGAAACGCTCGAGGCTATTCGTCAAGCGTCAGGACTCAACCATTTCGATGATGTTGTGGCGCAGTTCAAGCTGAGCTTCGGCACAGAAGGCAGTTTTGGTTTTGATACGGCCAAATATCCCCTTCGCTTGTCGCTGTTGAAATGCGGTGGGCTCTTAGATACATTTGACCTTTCCAATTTTCATGCAATGTCCAAAGAGAAAGCCAACTTTTTTTGCCAGCTGACCAAATCATTCACTAGCTTTCATCTTATCTATGATAAGTTTGTTCGTGAAGTGTGCGCTCCAGCGGTTTGCGAAATGGGATACTGCGACGAATTCTATTACCAAGCTTTTCCTTGTATACGAGTAGTGCGACCAAATGAGTTTAGCATCGGCCCCCATGCAGATGTTTCATATGGCCACCATCCATGCAGTATAAATATGTATGTTCCATTGACACCAATTGGCGGTACATCTGCATTGTTTCTCGAAAGTCGTCCCGGAAGCGAAGATTGGCATCCAATTGAAGGAGACTACGGTGAGTGTCCTTTCTTTGGCCTTACATAGATTTTCGCTTGAAGCTCAATTTCTTTCTGTTCAACTCGAGTAATTAGGCTACCTAAAGCACTTTGCTGGTGCAATTTGTACGCACTGGACAACAGACAATAAAACTTTACAAACCAGAGTATCACTGGATTTTCGAATCATCCCTGGGAGCTTCTACGACAAGCTGAAATGTGGCGGACCGATCAAATGTGGACAAAAAGATGTCTTCAGAGCTCATGGAGGATACTACAGTCGTTGCCGAAATCTGGGAGCCAGCGGGAAGGCGGGAGTTTGGGAGAGAGTAGGTCCTCTTCTGCCACCCGATGCAAGAGTGGGATTCCCTTGGACAGTAAAAAATTGGGACAGGCTACTGAAGAAACAGGAGATAGAGTAAATTGACTTGAACAAAGACGAGTTTCCTTAATCACGATTTCTTAATATCCTAATTTTACCAAAGGAGATACGTAATCATGGATGCTACTAACTGCCAGGACCCACTCCTTTACTGCGTTGAAAGACTAGTTGCGCAGATTTTCTTAGACATCTTTTGCCATTGCTGCCTTCTTTCTTCGTGCGGGCCGTTGCGCTTTGGATCCAGTGCTGGCAAACATGGCACACCACACAATCAAACCAAAGGTCCAGAGAACAAAAATTAAGGAGGCTGACGGCAAGTTGGTATTCGTTTCAGATACATTCTCAAACGTATCGACTACCTGCTCGTGAGGTCGAATATTTGTTGATGTTGTCATTTCCGGCAGAGGTAACGGCTCTTCTACTTGCTCATAATAGACAAGCTTTGTACGCCTCGGATACTCGGGCTGAGACTCAAGATTATCGGGTTTGTCGTATAAATTTTCCACCGGGGAAATAGATGCATCATACGCCACCCATTCAAGATCTGAACATTTCAAACTTGCACCCGTATTCCCACGTGGTATGGTAAAATCGATATTCGCAAAGTCAGCCAGCTGTTCCAATGTTCGACGTTTACCGAGGCCATATATCCCCATATTCGCCAGCTCTACATCCGTCGGCTTCGGATATGTGGCATGAATTAGTGTCTTCGCTCGCTTGATTGCCATCTTACGAAAGCGATCTCTTTGACGCTTAAACCACTCATTGTTGCCATGACCGTTCGCCTGCAATTCGAAGTCGTGAAACACCACATTTTTTGTAGGCGTATACGTGTCATATCTGAAAAGCATAAATGGTAACATTTAGATCGATCTGTAGGTGTTCGAGGGGGTCGGGTGTAAACTTACCCTCTTGTCCAGAAACGAGCGTATCGAGAGAACTGTTCGACGGGCATGGCATAGTAAGAAAATGGATCATATGGCGTAGTCTCTTCCAGATGGCACTTGGCAAATGAGAAAGCAGCAGACCATCCTAAGGACAAAAGTGGCTCCGTCAGTTCCAACGCTCGACCATCAGCAGGCGATTCGTAATCCTAAGGAAGGACACACCAGTCAGCAATTGATCAATTAGGAATCTCAATACAACTTTTTCCGTTGACAGAAACATACCGGAAAGCCATTGTCGCGAAATTTTACCATACACTGGCGGGGAACATCGTTTTCTTCTGATCCTCCAGGTGAATAGTCAGCCTTTGCTGACTTCGGTGGTGGAACAGTTGACAGGATTCCAAATTCGTTTTTCGTTCTTTTCCACTGGTCACGTAAAATTTCGTCCCAGTCCTTTGCGAAGTCCGTGTGGGCATCAATTTGCATACAAAATTCTTCGTTACCCAAAACTTTACGTGCCAAGCTTCGGGCCAACATAGGACCCTTTGCATTGATATTGTGGTATGCAACGTAGCCGATTTGATCAAAGCGTGGGCAATCCCCCCGGCGCTTCTCAGCGACAACTTTGAACATATCTTCCCGAATTTTGTTTCGCTTGATTGTTTGAACACCTGAAAGGAGATCATCATAAGCTTTATTTCAAAGAAATCGAAAAAGGTTTTCGACAGTTATTAATTTGGACTTACCGTATGAACTGCAGTACTGTTCCATACAAAATTTATCTTCTGCGTTGTTTTGTTCCACTAATCCCACAAAAATCTTATCAGGATTCTTTGCGTTTTCAAAAAGGGCTTTCAGAGTCTCTCCGCAACGTTCCCCGTCTAGGAAAAGACGCAGAGATCTTGGTTAGAGAGGTTTGCGTGAACGAGGACAGCGATGGACTCCACGATCCAGAACGTACCTCGATAGGACGGAATCGATACGAATATTGTGCCATCACCATTTTCAACTGGAGTGACTGGTCCGCGTGAGCGAACAGCTGGGGTGGTGACAGGATGTGACTCCTTGCCAACGAATATTCGGGGACCCGACATTGCTGCCATGGTCAAAATTACAGTTGTTTGAGGGTGAGCTGTTTCTTCCCCCCTTGTGCTTACTGTTAGTTCTTTGAAGTCAGTGTAATGACCGAATGACCTACAAGAGGAATTGTTAATGACATTATTTACGTCGCATGAGACATTGGACTTGAAACTGTTTTGTGAAGGAAAACACATCAAAATCGATCTCTTTTGCCATACTTACAGTCAATGAACATAACTTTCGGGCACAAATGAAATGATGCCTTGTGAAAAAAGACATTGGCATTGACTGTGAATAAAGGACTGGCATCGGTTTTGCACCGGTTTGACAAGTCGTGAGAGGAGTGGACATCGAAATTGTTTGATGTGAAGAGGTACTTGCTGCCTCGCCTATTCTACCTAAGGTCGCGGTAAATTGTGTTTCGTGTAGTAATGTTTCGCAATTCGCTAATCGACTTCACGCATATCGTGAGCAGTTTGCGATATAACAACGTTTCCGACAGTGAATAATAGACATGGATTGGGTCGTGTCTTAAAGTTTCATTCACGACACGTAGGTTTTTTACTGGCAGTGTGTTAGCGGTAAATCTAGAGGCAAAAGTTCATTAGACCATCCAATGAAACGTCGTCTAGTAGCAGTTTAGAACCAAAAACCTCATGATGCCATACGGAAACCACCGGAACCACTAACTAGCAGTAACGCACAACGACGAGCAAAACGTTTAATGTTAGAACGTGATTCTTTCTTGCGGAGACACAAAAGAAGAGTGTCTTTCCCAGAGCGATCCTGCTCTTTTTCCGCCGAATACAAGTTAGGAGCAGCCAGGCGCTGAGACTTTATGTCTACATGCAGATACCTGCTAGAGACGGAAGTAAAAAATGAGCAAGAAAAGGAATGCCAAGAAACGACGTCGGGAACAACGCCGCCAGATGGAAGAACATTCCAGGCTTACTAATGATTCCTTCCAGGACCAGCAAAGAGCTACCAGTACGAACAAACATTCGAAGGGGGATGGTGCACCACCATCATTTGACAAGAGTCGCAGCGTCAATTCATCTTCTCTCCCTACAGCAGTGGATGGCTTCGGTTCCCAAAAGCGTTCCATCGCTGCAATCCAATTTGTTTACCCCGAACGGAATGGAAGAAAACTTTACAGATTTCAAAAGGAGCTGCTCGACACCTTCATCGTTCCTCCCCAAGAAAAGATTGAAAAAGGGCTCCCTGAATTCGTCGCGACGAACGTGAGTTTGAACGACATTCTATACCCGGACAGCAACAGAGAAAAACAATCCGATTCTGGTAGTCAGCTCAAAGGCGACTCCTCTCAGAAATCTCCAAAAATCCTGCATGGCGAGCATCACACCAACAACGTAGTAAAGGAGCTGCGTCAGAAGAACTTGGATGTACAGTCACTTTCTGGGCAATCGCAAGGCCAGCTGTCGGGGATGTCCGTGGAAGATGCCGTTCGCGACAAACTTGGATGTCGGCCTCGTGCGAATTCGACAGATGGAGAACTCAATTTACCGCAACGAGGGCTTTGTGATGAGCGGAAGGTACTAGAGTCTTTCAAATGGATCCCCACAAATGTCAATTTGTCTTATCCGAAAGGCTTTGTCAATCTGGGTAATACGTGCTTTCTGAATAGCACTGTACAGTGCCTCGCCTACCTACCACCATTCTGCCAATCCTTGCTTTCAATATTATCTCATGAATCAAAACATGGTGAAAAAAGAAAGACCAGTCAAGGAAGGAAGGTAACATTTATCTTGCGCTCCCTCTTTTCTCAAGTACACGGCATTGATGGTGGTACCACACACTCTGGAAGTTCATTGGCTCCTCGTGCCATTGTCCAAGCAGTGCCAACTCTTGGTTCCTGCGGTAGTCGGAAAGGGTACAAGTTTCGACCCGGTCGACAAGAAGATGCACATGAGTTTTTGGTGCATTTGCTAGATGCCATGAACGACGGTGAGCTGAAAGAAGCGGGAATCAACCAGAATGCAAGTGGATGGCGTGATCGATTGCCAATTCCTCGCCTAGATGAGACGACTTTCATACATAGAATATTTGGTGGATATTTCCGAAGTCAAGTTCGCTGCACATCCTGTAACAATCGCAGCAACACGTACGATCCCTTACTAAACTTGTCTCTGGAAGTCAGTCGCAAGGCGTGCAACTCAGTTGCTCAGGCTTTGCACGAGTTTACTCGCAAGGAAACCTTAGACTCTCAGAATCAGTGGAAGTGTTCGGGCTGCAAAAAATATGTTTGTGCTACAAAGCAGTTGACTGTATTTCGACCACCTTTGTCTCTTTGCATTCAATTAAAGCGATTCACATACAGCGGTAGACTAAAATTTAGTGTTGGCTTCGGGAGCTTCGGCAATGGGGGAGGAGGACAAAAGATATCGAAATCTATCGAGTTTCCAGCCCAGCTGAAGCTTCCTTTGAGTGATGGTCGCTCCTGTGGGTATTCCTTGACCGGAATTGTGATCCATGTAGGAGGTAGTGCTAGTTCTGGACATTACACGGCGTATGTTCGCAAGCCAGGTGGTGGTAGCAAATCACAATGGTTTCACATGGACGACTCTTTCGTCGAAGCTGTATCGGAACAAACAGTCCTTCGACAAAGAGATGCCTACTTGCTGTTCTACTGTCGCGAAGAAGTTAAACTTGAGTTTCCAACACCTCCAATGTCGGCCAAGGAAGCGCAAGAACTTGGCAGAGCCAAAGCTCGCGCCCGCGCGGACAGTTTAACAGAATTACAAGCAAGCGCATCGACATCTTTAATCACAATCACTAGCAAGTCGCTTTGCCATGAAAGTACAGCGGCTTTGGAACAGAAAAGGAAGGTTAATAGAGTGGAGGAGAACTCGAATGGTACGGTGGCTTCTTTTCCACCAAATCTGCGAAAGCAGGAACAAAATGAGAATGGAGACTTGTTGGAGAAACAACGGAATGAAACATCCTTTTCAGCCCCAGGCAAGAAAACTGACAGCGCCGAACTACTGCCAACGCCAATCACAGCTCCGGATTTTGGCTTTGAGATTCAACGCTCGTCAGTAAAGCAATTTAGCCGTAGGAGTCCGGATCCGTCGAAAGTGGTAGTTTCCTCGAAATCCCAGCGGGAAAGATACGGAGGCAACATTCAGCTCGGACAATCACCAATGATGAAACCTGCCATTGCACTTCCGGATCAAGGCGAAGAATCCTCGTCGGAAGAGTCCTCACCCAGCGACGATTCTTCCGTACAAGACCAGAACGACAGCACCAGTTCCGCAAGGATTTCTCTGCCGGTTATTAAGTCGGAGGCCAAGACGTCATTCGCCGACGTTTCTTCCTCGTCCGAAAACGAAGAAAAAGCGTTTAGGACAATAAATATGACAGAATCCGAAAGTCCACATGCTGTCCAGAAAAAGGCGTTGGAGAAACCGCGGACTCGCATCGTGCTTGATCGTGGTGAAGGCCGTGAAAAGGTGGAAGTCATGATGGGTCCGCGCTCCGAGACCAAGGCGTGGACGCCCAGGGCTGGGGCGGTTACAAAAAGTGAGGACTATGCGCTTTTGGGGAACCAGCGAGTAGGAAGGTGGGATGACGAAGGCAACGATGTTGCAACTCGCCAACATGACCGCGGCCGCGAGAACCTTATCCAACAAATGGACAAGAAAGAATCCAACCGAAAGCGCAAAATGTACTTAGATCGCTGGGACGCCATGCTGGATCAAGGCCAAACCAAAAAGGTGAAAGAAAAGACTGATTCTATCAAGCCGACGACGCCCAAGAAAAATGTGTTCCAGCGAATCCAAAGCAGCGTGCAGCGTATGAATCGAGGCCGTGCAAAAGGACACTTTCGACCCGAGACGCAAAAGAAGAAACGCGGTCGACGCAGTCTCTGACAGTGTACAAATTTAAGAAACAGTTTCGCGACTGGTATCTACAGCTTGGATCTGAATTAGCTCGTATCTTTCCATTTTGCGCGAAATGGAAGGACTCATTGACCAACCGAATGTACCTGATAGAGTCGTCACGCGAAACAAAAAGGCGGCATAATCAATGTAGCTAATACCCGGCAGTTATACGATTTAAGAAAAGATACGCTTGGAAACATCGGCGTTGTTGATATCATCAAGCAACACTTGGAAGTCGTCAGCCTGAATCTTCTTCAAGTCCGATACCGTGCAGATACCACCATTTTCTCCGTTGATTGCGAAACGTTCGAACGTTCGGATTGCGGAATTCATCCGAGCGCGATCCATGGCATTGCGGACAGTACGGGCGTTGGAGAAGAAAGGCAGGGTCATGCGTTTCTCGATGTAAGCCTTGAAGACTGGGTAGGCGTTATCGTCAATATCGTACTCCAATTCCCTGGCCATGACGGAGGCAATTTGCACCAATTCGTCCGCGCTGTAGTTGGGGAAGTCAATGTGGTTTCCGATACGAGACATCATACCTGGAATGTAGGAGAAGAATTTGTCCATGCGGTCCTTGTATCCGGCGAGCGCCACAACCAAATCTTCTTGCTGATTTTCCATGACGTTGAGAAGAATTTCGATGGACTCCTGACCATAATCACGATCGTTGGCAGCATTGTAGAGGTAGTAAGCTTCATCAACCAGGAGCACTCCACCCATGGCCTTCTTGATCATTTCCTTGGTCTTGGGGGCGGTGTGACCGACATATTGTCCGACGAGATCGTCACGCGTGGCAAGGACAACGTGACCCTTACGAGAGTAACCCATCTTGGCCAGGATCTGTCCCATACGAACAGCGACCGTAGTCTTTCCGGTTCCGGGAGCACCCGTGAAACACATATGCAGGGAGGGTACGGCGGTTTCGAATCCAAGTTTGCGGCGCATCTTATCTAGGACCAGGAGGGAAGCAATTTCCTTGACGCGCTTCTTGACGGGGACAAGACCAACGAGTTCGCGATCCAGCTTGTCGAGCTGATCCTGGACACCTTCCTTGAACATGAATTCCTCCACTGCAAAGAAAATGACACGACAAGTAATGGACAGTGAGTCAATAAAGTGCCTCAAGAGCCACAGTCTCCGACGTTGTGTTCTGTTCCACGTCACACCACTTACCGGTACCAGCGGGTTGACTATCGGGCATGTTGTTCATGTAGTCAATCTTCTTCTGACGTTCTTCCTTCCGAATTTCGGCCGCGCGTTCACGATTAGCGGCTTCCTCTTCGTTCTTACGGCGCTCCGTATCCACTTCATTGAGACGATCACGCAGACGCACCGTTTTTGAGCTAGGATCGTTATCGTTGCCACCCCAATCCAGCGACTTGGTACCGAAGGGATTGGCGTTACCTTCGTTACTGGCGGGAGCCGGTGCCGGAGGCGCCACGGCCGGCGCCGCCGCACCCATTCCACCTCCGCCCCAGCCATTGTCGGCCGGTGCGGCGCCTCCCATGGGAGCGCCCCAGCCGCCGTTGGCCGGTGCAGGAGCCGGTGCCGGCGGAGCTCCCCAACCGGAAGGAGCCGCCGGTGCCGGAGCGGGGGCGGCTGGAGCACCCCAGCCGGTACCGCCGCCGCTACTACTGTTGTCGTCCCAGCCACCTCCACCGCCACTGCCCGGAGTCCATCCTCCCGGAACACCCGAGTACAGACAAGTCGCCTAACGCGCAGCCAGAAAGAAATGCACTGTGAGCCGCATGTATGATTCACGGTGAAACACCAATTGCCTTAGTGTTACGATCCTAAATTGCCCAAAAAGATCGATCCATATACGGTATACGAAGCGCCTATTCAGGACTTTGACACCTTTCCTTACAGTCAAACTCGAATTTTACTTCGAACAGCGTCCGTTTACCACAACAACGACACAGACATAGACACAGTTATAGATAACACTCACCCTACTAGTGGAGATTGTAGTAGGGACAAAGGCTGAAGCCGTAGCCAAAGATAAGATCGTGACAGCCGTTGCAAACTTCATCGTGATAATTTTGGATGCTTGCCGACACGAAATTAAAAAAGCACACGAGGAATACAGTGTTGAAACGGACCCGTGCGACAGACCAACAAACAACACGGCGATTGAACACCCGTACGCGTCTGGTCGGCTGGTAGTGCGTGCTGCGGTGGATCGCGTACCGTAGTGTATTTATTACGGCTGCGGTCCCAAAACAAGCGGAGTTTTTTCTAAGACGCTGTCGTGTTTTGCGTTGCCAACAGCCCCCTACAGCCACCACCGTCTATGACGTATGCGTGCGAAGGGAATCGGGATCTTTCGACGGGTGCGTTCCGCGTGGTGCCACTCGTTGTGCAGCCGACATTCGAAGCAAACCAATCAAAACATCCGATTCCTGCCTACGACACACCGTTCCATACGTCAGCTGCCGTGTGCCGGATACAGACACGTCTGTCCTCATACACAAACGTCTGACCGTAGTAGGTAATCGGGGTCTTTGGAATTCCCGAAATAAATATGAATAGAATCCTTCCCGGACACGAAAGCGACACATTCGACCAAAGAGACTTTCTCGTACACACGAATGTGCACCGTCATCCGGAGAGTTTCCGCCAAAGCGACAGTCAGTCACAGTCAGTCAGCGCCCTTACACACGAACGCGAACGCAAGCGTTTGGCTCTCTTCATACGAGCTCTTGCGGGCTAGAGGTATATATATTCTCACACCGTGACCATCAACACCTACGCAAAGCGGTCGGCTCTCCTTGCCACACGAGCGGGTCACACACCAATAGTACATCACCCGCACATCCACATTCATCATCAGAGCGTTATTAACTGTAACTCTCGCAATACCCTTGGGTTGCCTTCTTTGCCATCCACAAAATCGTTCGGACCGCGTTTAACAGAGCGGCTTCTCGTTAGGAGCAAGGTGAATGCCTGTAAGTTCCGACCACATTGTGCTTACCGCAAATTACTTCCGTTCGAGACGCTGTAATATGCAGAATAGAGATTTCGGAAGTTGACTTGTTCTCACGCCTTTTAATTTTGCTTCTGATGCAGTCCGTTCCGAAGGTTATCTTCGTTGTCCCAATTGTCTTGGCAGTGCCGGGCCAAGCCAAGAGCTATCCATCCTAGCAGGCCCATTCTAGTATTGCTTTCTAGCTAGTAGACACTTCTCTTTTGACTTTGTCATGTCTCCGCTGCCACCGGATTGCAGCGACTCCTCCAGCAATGGCAGTGCAGAAGGAGTTCCTCAGGTCGTTGGCGGGCACAAGACGACCAAGGTCCGAATCGAGTCGGAAGATGTGCCGTGGCGACACGATTCTCCCGTGCACGAACCCGTCCACTCCGACGACGAATCCGGCAATCTCCTCGATCGAGACTACACTGGCATGTTTGAAGGACCCGAAAAGACGTTAGAAGTCGTCTTTCGTCGGGACAGCGACGAACACACCGATCTCAGCATGGGCGAATTGTCGGGCACGTCCTCTTCGAACGCTCCCATTCTGCGAACCGGACTCCGCCGCCTCGATCGCAGCGATCTCGATGTCGTCTGCGCCCGCGCGCGGTGCACGATTCTCTCGTCCATCTCCAACCAGTATTTGGACGCCTACGTGCTTTCCGAATCCTCCCTCTTTATCTACCCCTACATGCTCGTGCTCAAAACCTGCGGTACCACGACCTTGTTGCGTTGCATTGCAACCTTGATTGATTTGGGACGCAAGTTGGGATTGGAAATCGATTGGGTTGGGTACAGTCGCAAAAACTTTAATTTTCCCGGCGATCAAGCCTTTCCACACCAGTCCTTTCATCAAGAGTTAGACTACCTCTACGGACACCGCAATCTTTGTGAACGTCTCGACGGCAGCGGATATACGCTCGGTCCGGTAACGGGTGATCACTGGTTCGTTTTTGTGGCTGATCAGACGATTCGGGCCAAAGCTCTGGATATCGACACGGATCGCGTGCTTAACATTATGATGTTTGACATTGACGAAAATGTTACGCAGCTTTTTTACTACGATCAGTATGAACAACATCTCGACGGGGAAACCAAGGACGATGCCGTCAAGCGCATCTCGGAAGAGCAGACCTCCGTTTCTGGGATTCGTTCGCTCTGCCCCGGTGCGATTATCGACCCACGCGCCTTTGAACCCTGCGGGTATTCCATGAATGCTGTCTTATTCCGCTCGTACTCGACCATTCATATTACTCCCGAGTCTGGTTCGTCCTACGCCAGCTTCGAAACGAACCAAAAGGTGGGATCGTACAAGGCCCTCATTTCCAACGTGATTCGTACGTTCCGCCCTAAGCGTTTCGTCATGACGCTGATGGCCGACGAAGGTGGGATTAAACAGGTCAAGGACAATCCAATGGTGGATTCGGCGGCGCACGCCAAGATTGTGGTACCTGGCGTAGCGCACGGCAAAGGATTGGAACCCACAACTGTGCCGAGGGCGACCTCCAACGGTAGTGTCGCTTCGCGGAACTCGATGGCCTCGGCCAAGTCCTTAGTCTATAAACGGAGTAGCTTGGCATCCATCAAGGTGGAGGAAGATTGCTGCTGCATGATGGGCAACTGGGTACTCGAGAAAACGCCGGCGGCCGCCTCGATTCGTGCGGGTAAGTTGCGGGGCATGTCGGTTTCGTGAGACTAGGATGACGTGGAACATTGGATAATCAGTATTGGATGGTGCATGTGTGTGTGGGAACGAAAAAGCATTAATGATAACGGAGAGAAAAGTACGGACACAGAAAGTGAAGTATGTCCGCTTTGTGTTGGCAAACAGGTCAGGATTCAAGTAGTGGAAGAAATAAATAGCTACTGGAATCCTTGGAATATAGTCAAAATTATCGTGTAGTATGTGCACAACGACGCGTTGTCTCCGGAACGGTTACCCGGCAACAACTCCATCAGCACGTATAAAAAAGGCCTTGTGCTGTCCGGTTGCATGGCTGGACGACGCGTCCAACGTGACGCGGCGTCCAAAGACGACACCCGCGTCTCCGCCGCGTTCCTGTCGGGTTAGAATGTACCGTACGTCGATACAGTGCGCCCAAGATAAACCCAGGGCGGGCTTGGTCCAGACTCCGGACAGGGCCACTTGATTGATGACGAGTACGGGGACATCAAAGACGTCCGACAGTTTTTTGAGACGCGCCGCGAGTCCAAACAAAATGGCCGAGCGAGCCGCATGGTGGTGTGACGATTGTTGCGAACGAGTGCCGTCCGTGTCCTCACTGGTGCGGAACATGTCGGCAATGGAATCCAAGACGAGCACACGGACGGTGCCGGATTTTAGCAAGACTGGCAATTCGTCCAATACCTGCGTGAGTTGTTCTGCGTTCCACGCTGCGCGTGTCAGAATGCGCTGCAAAATAGTGCAAGGGGGAGATCTGGTAGGAGCCTTCATTTGGTCAGGTGTGGACGCCGGTCGTTGTTCCTGCCGGGAGAGGACCATTTGTTCCAGTCGTTTGACGATTTGTACGACATTGTTTTGAGCCTTGAGAGAAATGTATATTGCACGACACGGGATCAGATGCAAAGAGACGTCAGTGCCGGTGGTGGGTGCGGCAATCAACGGTGGTTCTCGGGAGGGGCCTGTCGTCGAGGAAGCTGCTTGGACGCACACGCTAAGGGCGGTTTGTGATTTGCCGGTTCCGGCCTCCCCCACGAGTTCGTAAATGCCGGGCCGGGCCAAGGACAACCAGGATTCCAAACCGTTCGGTATTAATCTGAGGGTGTGCGTTCGTTGCTGATGCCGTTGTAGCAGCTGCAAGGCAGTTGTGGGAGAGGGGAGCAGGGGAGATTGGACCGAAATGGCATTGGGGATTGACAATCGTCTCTGTCTACGGTTAGTGGAGGTAGAAGCATACTGGTTCCGTATCTCTGTGAGAGGAATTCGGGAAGCGGATTGTTCTTGCCGTATTGGAAAGGTGTCCGCAGAAGCCGATCCTTTCGAACAGGACGAAAACGGGGCCTTGCGCTTGTATTGATTGTAGATTGGAGCCTTCGGCGAAGTGCCAGTACTCATCCTTGGCAATTAGTCCCGTTAATCAGTTGCCACGGGTGGGGATGAATATACAACAAAAACGTAGTCCAAACGTGAATTACAATGACGGTCTATCCGCAATTAGCTCGAAATACATCGAACTAACAGCAAGCAAGCAAAAAGGGGGAAATTAGTCTATTTTGGAACCGTTGTTGTTTGGACGTTGCGTTTCGAATCATCCTCATGGTGGGAGCGATAATTGCCGTCTCAGACTCTTTTACTCTATGCACATCATTCACAAGGCACCAGGATGGCGCGTTGTTTCAAAGGTCCATCAGTTTAATAAGTATTGAAATATCGGACTGTCCTAGTATTAATCGACTGGGGCTGGGCGGGCTTGTGGCGCCAGAGTTATCCTTGGTTTAAACCGTACCGCCCAATAGCCGGCACTGCCTTGCGGGTAGCTCGACAGCGACGCGCGCGCCGCTGGAAGCAACTTTTTCGCGCCGAGCCAGCTAGCCCAGTATTCCTGTCATTCCTCACAACCGCACGCCACATTTGTTCGTCCCCACTGACGGTCGGGATTTTGTCGATACCGTCGATTGATCACTTTGTTCTTATTCTATTGTTTTGTTCCTTCCTTTGTTTCCCAGCATGTCGATGTATGTGCTCAAACGCAACGGCAGACGCGAGTCTGTGCACTTTGACAAGATCACAAGCCGCGTTTCCAAGCTCTGCTACGGATTGGACGCCAAGGTAGGTTGCCACGCTCCTCGGAGTGACCCTGAAAGGCATTGGTGCGGCTCTGCCGCGACGTCGACACGTTCCGACGTCCTCTCACCGCATGTGTGTACGGTCGTTTTCTTTTAGCATGTGGATCCGGTGATTATTTCCCAGAAAGTGATTCAGGGTGTCTACCCGGGTGTGACGACCTCGGAACTCGATGAGTAAGTAATTCCTGTATCGCAAATCTCCACGCGAGAATCAGTGGGTACCGGAACGGGTGAACGGTTCTTACCGCGGGCATTTCTTGCTTTTACAGACTCGCGGCACAGACCGCTGCTTCGTTCGCTACCCAGCATCCCGATTATTCCATCCTGGCGGCGCGCGTTTCGGTTTCCAACTTGCACAAAATGACGATTGCTCGTTTCTCCGATCTCGTCGAAGTCTTTTACAATTACAAACACCCCAAAACGGGTGAACCCGCCTCTCTGATTTCCGAAGAAGTGTATCAGATTGTGCAAAAGCACAAGGACGAACTCGACGGCGCCATTGTACACGCGCGTGATTTCGAGTACGACTACTTCGGGTTCAAAACGCTCGAAAAGTCCTACTTGCTCAAGGTCGATGGCAAGATTGCCGAGCGCCCGCAGCTTATGCTCATGCGTGTGTCCGTCGGTATCCACGGAGACGATATCCCTCGGGTCATTGAGACCTACAACTTTCTGTCGGAGCGATACTTTACGCACGCCACCCCCACGCTCTTCAACGCCGGCACCAACATGCCACAGATGAGTTCCTGCTTTCTCATGACAATGAAGGAAGACTCCATCGACGGCATCTACGATACGCTCAAGAACTGCGCCGTCATTTCCAAGTATGCTGGAGGTATTGGCCTCGCCATTCATAACGTTCGGGCCAGCCAGAGCTACATTCGCGGCACTAACGGCTCCTCCAACGGCATCGTACCCATGCTCCGTGTCTTTAACAATACGGCGCGGTACGTCGACCAGGGCGGTGGCAAACGCAAGGGATCCATCGCCATTTACTTGGAACCCTGGCACGCGGACGTCTTTGCCTTTTTGGATCTGCGCAAAAACCACGGGAACGAAAGTGATCGCGCGCGCGATTTGTTCTTCGCCATGTGGGTGCCGGATCTCTTCATGAAGCGCGTCAAGGACAACGGCACCTGGTCCTTGTTATGCCCCAACGAGTGCCCCGGTCTCGCCGATTGTTTCGGCGACGAGTTTGAAGCCCTGTACGAACGCTACGAACGAGAAGGCAAAGTCCGACAAACCATCAAGGCGCAGCAGCTGTGGTTTGCCATTCTTGACTCCCAAGTCGAGACGGGAACGCCGTACATGCTCTTCAAGGATCACTGTAACCGCAAGTCAAACCAGCAAAATCTGGGTACCATCAAGTGCTCAAACCTGTGTACCGAAATTGTCGAATACACCGCACCGGACGAGGCGGCCGTTTGCAACTTGGCGTCCATTTCGTTAAGCAAACTGGTGGTACCCGGCCAATATGGTCAGGGTGGGTCGTTTGATTTTGAGAAGCTCCGTGAAGTCAGTGGAGTCGTGACCAAGAATCTCAATCGCATTATTGACCGAAATTTTTACCCCATCGAGGAAGCGAGGCGGTACGTGCGAATTCTTTTTTAACGTGCGACGAACACGGAAGTCACCCACGCTCACCTTTCCCACCTACTCCATTTTTGAAGCTCCAATATGCGCCATCGCCCAATTGGAATCGGCGTCCAAGGCTTGGCGGACTGTTTCCAAATGCTGCGAATTCCTTTCGATTCTCCAGAAGCTCGTAAACTCAACACAGATATCTTTGAGACCATCTATTTTGGAGCCTGTACTGCCAGTTGTGATTTGGCGGCAGTGGACGGCCACTACGAGTCTTACCCTGGGTCTCCATCGAGCAAAGGACAGCTTCAATTTGATCTTTGGAACGTACAGCCCAGCAACCGATGGGACTGGGCCAGCCTCAAGGCAAAGATTGCGGAACACGGTATCCGCAATTCACTGTTGGTAGCTCCCATGCCAACGGCGTCGACCGCCCAAATCCTTGGAAATAACGAATCGACTGAGCCCTTTACATCCAACATGTACAACCGACGCGTGCTAGCTGGCGAATTTACCGTTGTTAACAAGCACTTGTTGCGTGAGCTGACGGCTCGCGGCATCTGGACTGAAAACGTCCGCAACCGAATCATTGCCGAGAATGGATCTATCCAGAATGTCCCCGAGATTCCGGTGGAGATTCGCGAGATTTTCAAGACCGTGTGGGAAATCCCACAACGTGCGATTTTGGATATGGCAGCGGATCGCGCTCCTTACATCTGCCAAAGCCAAAGCTTGAATGTGCACATTGCCGACCCTAACTCGAAGAAACTGACTTCAATGCACTTCTACGCCTGGCAGAAAGGGCTCAAGACAGGAATGTACTACTTGCGTACGCGCCCCAAGGCCGACGCAATCAAGTTTACCGTTGACCAAGAACAACTCGTCTCGAACAAGATGAAGGAGGTCAAGCTGGTGGACAAGGAAAATTCAAGCAACATGGTTACGCCACCGCCACCAGGGGCGACCGCCATGAAGGGCACACAGGGGCTAACCACGGAGGACGAAGAAGATATGTGTCTAAGCTGCGGGGCCTAAAGGATACTATCGTAAAACAAACCTACATTTAGATGGTTTTCTGCAATTAGGCGTTGAATTATAGATCGCTACCGGGCATTTCAAATTGGGAAGCAAAGTTTTCCACATCTTTCCGTAGATCATCGATTTGGTTTCTGACGTCTCGGTCCAGCTCAAGCACTGCTACAAAATGCTTCAGTAACACCTTTGACTGACCATTGTCACGATCCAATTCCAACTCAGCAACATGCTCTGCCTTGAGAGCAATTTCACTGCCTCGGTGCAAAAATTCTGCAACTTTTTCAAAGTCGTTCTCACTCATTCCACGGGAAGTCAAAGCGGGAGTACCGAGACGGACGCCTCCTGGATTAAGAGCCGACGTGTCTCCTGGTATGCTGTTTTTGTTCGTTGTGATACTAGCCAGATCTAACACTTTTTCCACCTTGGAACCGGTCAGACCAAGTTGACGAACGTTCCAGAGCATGAGATGATTGTCGGTCCCTCCAGTTGCCAATACGTGTCCTCTTTTCTCTAAACCCGCAGCAAGGGCCTTGGCGTTAGCAATTACGTCTTTGGTGTACTTCAAAAAGTCTGGTTCGGTAGCTTCTTTCAAAGCAACAGCAAGTGCTCCGATTTGCTGATTATGTGGTCCTCCTTGTAGTGACGGGAAGACTGCGGAATTGACAGCATCTATGTATTCGCGACGAGCAAAGATCATTCCTGATCTTGGCCCTCGCAATGTTTTATGCGTTGTGCTAGTGACCACATCAGCATACGGAAAAGGGCTCTCGGCTACCTTACCGGCAACGAGGCCGGAAATATGGGCCATGTCGACCATGAGCTTGGCTCCGACCGAGTCAGCGATTTGACGCATTCGAGAATAATCCCATTCTCTTGGATACGCAGAGCCTCCTGCAATCAACAATTTCGGCAGGAACATCTTTGCTCTCTTTTCCATATCATCGTAATTTACTAAACCCGTATCCGCAGACACCACGTATGGCATGCTTTCAAAGTAAACGCTCGTAGCCGACACTTTTTTCTTTGGTGTTTGAAAACCATGGGTTAAATGACCACCTGACGGTAAATCAAGACCCATAATGCGATCGTGGGGGTTCAAAAGAGCCGTGTATACGGCAAAATTGGCAGGAGAACCTGAGTAGGGTTGAACGTTGACACCCCATTCTTCTGTGTCTAGCTCGTAGAGGTCTAAGGCACGTTTCATACAAAGAGTTTCTATTTGATCGATGAACGCGTTTCCACCATAGTAGCGACGTCCAACATTTCCTTCACTGTATTTGTTGGTCAAGCAGCTACCCAGAACCTGGCGAACTGCCTTACTTGCAAAATTCTCCGAAGCAATCAGTTCCAGACCAACTCTTTGACGACGTTCCTCAGACCCGATCATACGCGCGATTTCAGGATCGAAATCTTCCATCGATCTTTCTATTCGTTTAGTTTTGGCATCTTGCATAGAAATATGTAGCTGGGAGCCTCCTCGAGGATGTGTCGTGAGTGAAAATGCTCTCACACTTTCAAAAATTGATAGCAAAAGCAAAAGAATTATAGGCCAAGTTGCTATCAATCTTACTGTGTATGATCCCATTCTGGCTATCAAATGCGAGCCTAAGAAACACACAACACAACGCTGGAGAGACGATGTGCAGCTAGTGTCCTTATGGGTCTTTAAATGGTTGCAGTGATTCTTGTAAGCCGTCAAGGTCTACTCGTTTGCCAGACTATGGTTCTTGTTCCCTGCCAAAACCATCTCGAATTCATCCTCAAAACCGAGAACGAAGGTCTCTGCGTCATCATCTGGCCCTCATCCGTTCGCGATCGCCCGTCCGCCGTCGTTCGGAGGTTGTCGTGTTGCTTTATTATCATTCACTATCAGTAGTAAAACTAACAGTAAACTGTCTCGGTCGCTCAGGTTAAAAATTAAAAATAGTATAAGCATGGTAAGTCTTCTTTTAGTCCGATCAAAACATTTGCTCGGGACGAAGCAAGATTTACAGCGTTCCTAGGAACCGACGTCGTCGTTCGTTGCGGTATCACCGTCTTGTTCAACGAGGCCGTTGGTATCGTAGTATTGCCCCGCTCGTGGAAGGAACGTCTCCTGCGGATCTCTAGTAGAATGAAAATATACACGGACGGTAGGTGCGCTCATGTCGGGGCTCCGGTATGCGCAAAAATGCAAGTGCGGCTCGGGGCTGAATCCAACGGTTCCACTAGTGGCAATCACCTGACCGCGTTTTACCTTGTCACCAACTTGAACGGAGGCACCTTGAATGTGTACATATTCTACAAAGAGTGGATCCCCTTTACCTTCTTTTGATGAACCGTCAAGCTCGAGTAGTACAGAATTCCACTCGAACAAATTCGACACGGCTACCCCAGTAATTTTCGCATTCGTGTCCTTCACATCAATTACCGTGCCATGTCCCACCGCCAATAGTGGCGTTCCGACCGGGCATCGAAAGTCGAGGGCGTGTTGGTTGCCCGCAAAAAAATGCGTAAGTTGTCCACCTTCTCCTTGCGTACATAAATATGGGCCTCCTTCCAAACGGAAAGGAAACGATACCGATGTCAAGTGCGTGTCCGATGGATTGGGGTGCTTTTTCCATTCTTGTACGTCGCTTTCAATTTTTAAGTTTTCCAGCATTTCGCCCTCATTTGAGATATCTAAATAGCAGAGATGAGCAAATGTAAAAGGTGGGCATAGCACAATGAGAGTAGTGCACGACTGGGAGACGCCTTGGTTGTTCACCGTTCTGCCCCTCTCTAGTTCTCTGCCATCGGCTCCTCGGAGTACTGTGTCGAATACCGTTAAATAGGCAACCACATGTTTGTCTCGAATATTACACAAAGAAAGCGTTCTTTCTTCAGGATCAACAGCTACATCTGGAACTTCGTTGTCTTCATCGGAGAAGTCGGCCGGGTCCACCGTTTCCCATTCAATGACCCAAGACGTTGGCGAGGAACAGAATGTGTCATGGCGTGCAATGTGGCAACCTGGTCCAGCGTCGGGTAGAAAATTCCAACAAGAAGAACTGGATTTTACCGGTTTTCTCGTTGTTCTCCTCGACTTGTTACTTTTGCGGCCCATCTTGCAAACCGAAGACCTATTTGACCGCAACTTAGAATCTTTGCTCACAGTCAGGCGTCCTCGCCTGTTTGGGCTCTCACAGTCAACTCGACACGCCGTGAAGCTGATAGTGTATGGATATGTCTCAGACATTTCTAGCCCGAATTGTTTTCAGGAAAACCCTATAATGTAATATGAATCATATGTCCTATTAAAAAGGGAACGCACGGATTTGCAAACCCGAATCTCGACAGTGACAGGAAGAAATACATCGCAATTCTGCCAATCACAGTCATCCCTGTTCCTCTAGCCTGACAGTGGGTAGTGCTCGACAACATTGTTGCCGTTGCTGTGCGATTGAAGATACGCGCTCCTTTCAATCTGGTTCATTGTGTCCAAAGTAACAGTTTACCGAAAGAATCTTTCCTCCGAAAATGAAATTGTCGCTTCACATCGTCATGGCAAGCTATCACTTCAGTCGAATCGTGGCCTTCTCGGCGCCTCATTTTTCTCGAAATCGGATAGTGTTTCATTCACTCAGTAAACTAAGACCATCGACAACAATGTGTGGTACCGGGGAAGAAGTTTCCTACGAGATTGACAAGCAGGAAGATAAGAAAGAGTATCTCCAAAATGCAACCCCCAATGGAAATACAACCCCTAATCGCTATTCAGAGTTATTATCGGCGTGTGGCCTGGACCCGAATGTTCTCGAGCACGTCCAAAAACTCCCGAACAAGCGTAGGGTGAGTCCGAATGACGTATTCTGCAATCGCGAACTCAAAATGGATGGCGTTAAGGCTGTTGGCTTCGACATGGACTATACTCTCGCCCAATACAAAGAACCAGCTTTTGATCAACTTGCCTTTGATGGGGCCAAAGCTAAACTTGTATACAATATGGGCTACCCTAAGGAAGTGTTGGAATTTGAGTATGACCACAGGTATTGGGCTCGTGGTCTCATAATAGATACTCAGCGGGGAAACTTCCTCAAGATTGATCGCCACAAGTATGTCCGGGTGGCGCACCACGGCTTTGATCGCATGTCGTCGACAACCCGCAAATTACTGTACTCACGTACTTTTAACAAAGTTATGAGTTTTTCGGAAAAGAGCTTTGTCAATATGGGTATGTAAAGGCGTATACATGTTTACGAAAATGACTGATTTGCTTCTGCGGAAGATAGAATGCGATTCGCGATATTCGTATCTCATGTTTTTTCAATGCTGCATTGTAGATACTTTATTTCAGTTCGTGGATGCCCACTTGTTTGCTTCTTTGATCAATCTAAAAGATAAAGGGGAGTACGAGTTTCTTGATTTCAAGACATACGAAGAAATCTACAAGCAAATAAGAGAATGTGTGGATCTTTGCCACCGAGATGGTGTAATCAAGGACGTCGTACACAGCGATCCCGAAAAGTACATTGTACAAGACAAAGGACTTATACCCATGCTTCGACGGTACAAGGAAGCAGGTGTCAAGGTTTTTTTGCTCACTAATTCGTACTGGGAATACACGTCGACTGCAATGAACTATCTTTACCATGGCAAGTGTTTAAGTGACGAAGACCAGAAGAAAAACGAGTGGTTGGAACTTTTCGACTTGGTCATTGTGGGATCGTGCAAGCCAGCATACATGCTAGATCCATATCTCAACCTCTTCCGTGTTAATCCACAAAACGGCTCTTTGCGCAATACGGACGGTGTATACGAAATTGACGCGTTGGGACCAAACGGCGCGGCCAAATTTTTGGACAAAGGCAAAACGTTCCAAGGTGGAAATTGGTTGCACTTGCAGGCTATGTTAGAAATCGAAGCTGGCGAAGAAATTCTGTATGTCGGTGATCATTTGTATTCCGATGTCTTGCGTTCAAAACGTACGCTTGGATGGAGATCGGCTTTCATTATGCCTGAACTTGAGGAAGAAATGAGGACCTTTGCGGAAAAGCTACCAATTTTGCGAAAAATAACGGGCTTGCGAAAACTTCGTGAGGAAATAGATAATTTTGGAGAGGACGTTCGCCGGGCGAACGACTTCAGCGACGCCGATTCCCTCACGACCTTGCAAAAGCTTACGACAGAAGACGCAATGATTAAAGCGAAGTTGTCGGATCTTGCAGATCAGTGGCACTCTTCTTTCCATCCTGTATGGGGGGCAATGTTTAATGCTGGATACCAGGATTCTCGATTCGCGTTCTACGTGCAGAACTATGCATGTGTGTATACGAGCAAAGCTACGAATTTGGGGCTGGCATCAAACGCAAAATCATTTCGAACGTCTTTGGAAATGCTGCCGCATGACAAGCTACTGGACGACGCAACCTCCGAATTTGACGAGTCTGATCCTTGGGATCATGTCTAGTATAACATTAATTGATTTTGCTGAACTGCTGAACTTTCTAGACTATGCACGTGTTTGGTTTCCGTCTGCTAACTTAATCGGAATTTGACTCGACTCGTTCGACTCAAATCAATTCGCTTCGTTCGGCTTCTCTCAAGAACAGTAACAGTGGTTGCATTTGAGACAACTTAAATTTTTTTTAACCATGGCGGAAGAGACGTTAACGTTGCATCTTACAATAACTGCTGATCAGGGTGCACCTAGAGTACCATTGAAGATTCCCAAAGTGATTATAGTCACCGAGTTGAGGAACAAAGTAAGTGAAACGACGAAGATTCCGAAATCGTCGTTGAAGCTGATATTCAGAGGCCGTCTCATTGCCGATGACGATTCCAAAAATGCCGTATCGGAATTTAAGTTGGAAGAAGGAAGCGTTCTCCATTGCATGGGAAGGCCGATCAATCTTGCTAAGACAGCGCCGAAAACTACTGGCATTGACACTGAGTCCTCGATGCCAGTAGTAGCTGGAGGCCGACCCCCCGTTCCTAGTGTAGCGACCGCTCGACCAAGTATGGAAGCGCCGCCCGCTGCCAGGGTTCCAACTGACCCTCTAACGGATTCGCTACAAACGCTTCGGTTATCTGCTTCTTTAAATGACTATGAGATGGCGGTCACGACCCTCGGAAAGATTTTGAGCAATATCGTTAACAACCCTATGGAAGACAAGTACCGACGGGTTAAGAAGCAAAACCCTTCGTTTCAGAGGCGTTTAGGAGGACGAAGCGGAGGTGACGCAGCATTGAAGGCGTGCGGATTCTCAATGACTGTTGAGAATGGTGAAGAAGTTTACATCATGCAGGCAGACGCTGACGCGTGGCCAAAGTTGACGGCGGCCAAGACCACAGTCGAGGCTGCTGTGCGAGATGCCAAAACAGCCACCAATCAAGCGGCAGCTCTACCTGCTCCTGAAACGGGGATCACACCAGGACTACTTCCTTCTGAAATACCGGGTATGGGATCGCCCGGCATGCGAACTGCGGTCCAAAACCTGATGTCAAATCCCGCTGCGTTGCAGGATATGCTACAGGTGAGTGCCAATATTGAAGTCAACGTTTCTGAAAACCCGTTGCTTACTTAAAAGCTCTTTGTTCAAAAGAACCCAATGCTACAAAGCATGATGCGTAGTGACCCCCGGTTCGCGAATAACCCTATGATGCAGCAGGCTATGGAACAGTTGGCAACCAATCCAGACATGGCCAACCAACTTTCACAAATGCTCAACGATCCTACTATGCAGCGTCAATTGGAAGCAATGATGCAACAGCAAGGCAATGCTGCTTCGGGCGCTGGATTCGGTCTACAAGGCAGCCAATCTGGCCAGCAGGCAGGTGCGCACTCTCAGTTGAGCCAGGGCCCAGTGAATGCACATCCAAACGACGAGGAGATGACGGAAGAAGATATGATTGCTGAAGCGATTCGAAGGTCGTTGCAAGAATAGAGAGCGCTATTTGAGTCTAGCTCTACCATCAAGTATAGTACTTGTCTATGCAATTTTGGGTGGTACTATTCTGTAGGCATAAAGATTGCTGGAGATGCCCATAAGCCGGGGATTTTCTGCCGCAGTTCATCTACAGTTTCGACGACGAAATCAACGGCAGGATCGTCCATATCAGGAGCGTCACGAGTATTGGTCGATTCTCCCGTATCTTCCACACAAATGGCCCCTGACCTCTTGCAATTCTTCATTCTGCCCTTGCCGATCACGAGAACAGTTTTCATCCCTAATTCGTTGGCGCGTTTATGTTTTTCATGCTGTCTTCAATCATTACACATTCATCGGCTCTGACTCCGACGTCAGCAAATATTTTTTCGAAGGCCTCCTTTTCGGGCTTGCAAAAGGGTAGCACGTCATCAACAGCGTAGAGACGCTCGTCACCGAAGACATTAAACAAACCTAGCTCAACTAAAACTCGTTTCACATACCTACGGGGGCCATTGGAAAAAGCGACCAATTTGAGTCCGCAGCTTTCTAGATCTTGTAACAGCTTAATTTTCTTCCCACCCAATAGTCGAAAATCAAGATTTGACGTCCAATAGTCGGCTAGATCCTTCGGATCAAATCGTGGCACCTTTGTAGGCTTGGTCGGGTCAGGTGGAGGGAAGGCTCCGTCCTGCTCCGCAATTGTCAAAGCTTTGGCCGTAGCATGGTACTTTTCAAAGTATTGGTCACGAATCTTTTTGGCAGATTCCAGATCAGGAAAGTTTAGATATTCCATCATGAAACGTTGTGCTGCCTCGCCATTTCGATGGTCCGTAAATCCGGTTGATACGTCGTATAAAGTATCGTCAACATCAAAGATAAGCGTCGTGATTGGAGTCTCTGCGGTCATCTTGAACGTCGGTTTGAGGGTCAAATGCAGCTGATCAAGCACGCACCATAAATCTCATCACACGAAGCAAAGGCAAATGTTGCGGGTCGGCGTTTGGAATTTGATAGATTCTCTGATGAATACCGTTGACTTTGAAATGGGTAAAATTCAAGGCCCTGAAATGTAGAACAAGCAAAACAGATTATGATACTTATTACCAGTCACGACATGTTTTACTGTCAACCACCATCTATACAAAGTTTTAAGTTTTAAACAATAAAGAAAGTTTAATTTTACAAGCAGAGACCGGTGAATTGAAAAGACCATTTCGTAATTTCTCTGTGACTGTGAACATCGAGACGCGGGGCGTTGCTATTGTATCTAGAAGAGGTCCATCGCAAAAAACACAACGGAAAGCGTTGCCCCAAATGGATCAAAACTTGTTTGACAGAGCCGTAAAAATGAGTTGAATGTGAGATGAGAGTGCAATGATCTGTACGCTTTCCTTGCTAATATAGTATTTCGCAACGGCAACTATTTGCAGTCGGTTTCATTTGCGGATGTTTCGCTTTTGCTTAGGGAGGATTTCACTCTATTCTCACAGCTGACTGTGACACAGGTATCTGAGGCGGTTCCAAGAAATCTACTTATTTCTATTCGTCGAATACAGATACCACGTGATAATTCAGGTGATTATTTCCATTTCCACATCACGTGGAGAATGAAATTGTCAGCTTTACCCATATCGTCACTCTCAAACATAGGCTTGAAATGCTGGTATGATATCTGCATTAATAATAATATATGGTTGGGTTTTTATTTCTATGTAAAAGCTTACTCACATAGTGTAATGAGCGTGTTCGGTATTGCTAGTAAGTTGACAATTTTTGTAAGCAATGGAGAAACACGTTCTTGGAGCTCCCAACTACGAAAATATATATTTATGCGAAGATTCAACACGGTCAGAAAGGTTCGGACAACTGCCATCTGCTTACATTTGTTAGTTCTGACAAGGCAAGATCCAACGTCAACGTTACTGTCGGACAAAATATACTCAAAAATATTATGGGAAGAGAGACACTGAGTAGATTATATATGACAGTGTAAGACCAATAGGAGAAAGAAATGGATATATCTATTCGTCTTCGCGGAGCAATCTTCTCTTTCTAGGCAGCTGCAAAGTATCACTACTAAATACCTAAGCAGATTGGAAAGCCATCTGCTTGATCCCTGGGTAGCGGAAAGGCCGTGAACGAACATTCGTCTGATTTAACCTGCCAAACTACGAGAAACCCATTGCTGTGAGCCAAAAGCAACCCAAAGACTGTTTCGATGGAAGGCCATCGCATCGCCAGTCAAACACCCAACTCTCAGTTTTTCACCAAGTGATCCGTTTTACCGACCTCATAGGGGAGAGCGATCTTGAGACACGGATATCAACGCTAGATATCTGTATCAAAAAAATCCTGCAGCAGCCAAATGAGTGGATCCTCGTCAAGCTGGACTTTAGCACCAAAGCCGCTGGCCTCAAAGCGAGGAACTTCAGATTCCATTAATCGCGCCACAGCTCTTTCGCACATACAGAGATATCCGCAGCCGCAGCTCCCAGCAATTGCCCAGCCCCAAAACTCATCAGCATTGTTGACCAGCTTCCCATCGTCGATTTACTGCTACAACCAGCCAGAGAGTTCAACCCATGCTGCATTCCAGAAAACCCTAGGACGTCACCATTACCGCTTACCCAAAGCAAGTCGCATCCCAGCCGTATTCGAAGGGAAGAGATTCCGTAGTGGAAAATGGATTTCTGAAGAGGAAACGTACGCCGACGTATTGATTGATTTGTTCCAAAAAGGTCGAATAAAAGACTGCGAAAATGGAACTACGTTGCGCGCTTTCCTAGGCCAGAAACTGCATTGTGCTCCTATGCGGATATCAAAAAAATACGCTGGCAAAGGGATCGGCAAAATGATATATCTTTTGAAGCGCACAGGTGTTGTGGATGTCTCAGAAGACGACCAAGCTCAATCTGATAAACAATTGAAGGACGCGGAAGATGAGTTCTACAAGGCTGTCGTTCCGGGGATTGAGCTCTCGAAGGTGAGTGAATACACCCAAACAAAACATACTTTGTGATTTGAAATGGTCTCATTTCTCTATATTTGTCAATTTGCTTCATTCTGGTCAGAAATACCCTTCTCATACCGGAAGCGTTATACCCACATTCAGAGGGCTTGCTCCTTTGATTCCCCCCGGTATAATCCCATATCAGCTCCCGTCATATGGAAGCAATCCTTCTGCTTGCCCTGCTCTTGAAAACGCAGATTCTCCTTTAGAGACAGCCGATCACACTAAGCAGTTGCACTTGTCGTATCTCCACGCGTTGCAGCAAACAAATGAGTCGTTGGCCACTGCTGGACCAAAAGACTTGATGGACCCGGCTTTGAAGAAAACAATTCCTATGCCATATGCATGGCCTCTGCAAGTACTACCTACACCAACTGCTTCTCTGACAGTCTCGAAGCCATGTCAAAGATCGCAAAGTATTGCCACGGAGATACCCGCAACAGCCAATTCTAGTGGCCCGCACTCCTTGCCAGAATTTACTGACTTTCTCTCGGTCTTTGACAGTGTTACCAAAGAGGAGGGATCTAGAGTAACTGGGAAGGAATGCTTTCCTGAAGTAGCCATGCATACAGCACCGCAGTATTCTCCCCCTTTTACAAGCCGATCTTTTGATGATTTACATCGCTTTCTCGGAAAAGATTTAGAAGACAATAGCAACCTATCGCTGCCACTACAAGCTCAGGAGGAGACAGTCGTTCCATGTGGAACGCTTTCGCCAAAGGCTAACAATGACATTGAGCCTAAAGTCACGAATCTCGACACAATGGCTTTATTCAGCGCCGATTCATATGCAATGTTTGCACAAGAGTCGGCACTTGCCATGAGCCAGCATTCAGCATACCTTCATCCGTCAACGGACGATGTGAGCAAAATTGATACATCTGGACTGGATACCATTGTCAAAGAACATTATGGTCTGATGATGAGAAATGAGGTAAACAACTATCTACATACATTTCAAAATCAAAACCCAGAAGAAGAACCCAGACCTTCCCCTGCTACCCAGATAAAGTCAAGTATTATGGTTGAAGGGACGCAGCAAGCGACACAACCAGGCTCGTATTTGTGCTACAATGCCCCACAGTCGTCGTCAACATACAGAAAAGCTGTGGGAAATCCATTGACTCGTTTTGCTCCCATGAGTCGATTGTTTGTAGACAAACACGACAAATCTGCAATCGTGAGTGGAAGTGATGCGTCCATCTCTGCAACGGATTTTTCATCCACAGAAGGAACGTCTGGAAGTGGCGCGAGCTCTGGATACTCTGACGGTACCTACAATGAATCCGAGACAGGCAGCTCGGATGGAACCTCTGACGAGGGCCGTTGTTTCAAGAAGAGACGTCATTCTGTTCTATTGAAAGAGCCCTCTGAAAGCTAAAGAGTGGCTTTGCTAAACGCTATCGATACACGATTAATAAGAATCATATGGAATCAAAGCATCTAAACAATTTACAGTCAATGATCTAAGACGTAGACGATGGGACACTAGCCTGCTTGGAAACATCCAGTATAATCCGAATATCTTCATTTGCAATACGTGTGTCTGTGTACAGACCTTCCAATCCATAAATACCCGTCTTGGCGTGTGTCGTGCTGTAATGCTCTGTTTTTTTGTTCTTTTTGTGAGTGTCCCTATCATTTGAATCTTGCAGATCTGTGGCCGAGACAACCAAGTTGCGCTCCACGTAGGTAAATCGATGCGCGCCCATATCCCACTTGTCCTGCTTCAAAATCACACTCCTTCCTGGCACGCGTGCCTCCAATGCAACACCGTCTCCGACAATAAACGATGTACCGGCTTCTAATTGTCGGCGATCAGCCAAAATGTTAATTTCCCCAGCTGTAAAGGATTTTTGTGGATGCCGTCCCAGAACTCGATTGATTGAGGCACCCAGCAAGCACGGTCCTGCAGTGAAGAGAGTATCATAAGCGTGCGAGATGGAGAGCTCCGGATTGGGGCAGAGGGTGGCATCAATATCAACAGATGTAAATCGGTTTCGGACTTGATTCACGACGGTTTCGATGGCTTTCGCCAGATACGGATGACCTGGAGCGGCGGCGATCATTCCATTCCATAGACACATCCGGTGATTTGTGGCCATGCCGGGCTCGTCTGTCGGAACCATAAATCCTACATCCGGTCCAATGGCCGCATCCAAAGCCGATTCCAACATGATGTCAACGTCAGCATAGAGACCACCGTGTATCAACAGCACACAATACCGAAAGAGATCGGCCTTAAAGGCACCAGGGCGAAGAGCTTCGTATGCTTCTCGCACTTCCGGCGGAAAGTGCGTACTCAAAAAATTAACTGCGTCATCGTCGTTGTAGAATTTGTACTCCCAGCCAGAGTTACGGAACGATTGGACCATGCGGCTCATATTTGGGTACCTGTCCTGGGCTAGGTCTTCGAACCAAGTTTGGTGTACGATACGGGGAACAACACGGTTGGGATCGCGCGTGTAGGCCGGTGGGGTTACAGTCCACGTATGAGCAACATGCTTTGGTGGAGGTTTATCCGAACAGAGAGCCTTCGCATAGCAAGGGCAGTCTTTGGCACATAGTTCCCTTGTAGCACCGGCCTGGTTTCGGCAGCACTTAGAGCATTCTTCTTTGTCGGGCAAGCAATCTTTCGCGGCAAGCAAGGCGTAAAAGTTAGGTGTCTCGGGCATATCCGCAGGCCGCTCGTGAAAAGTAGCCTGGATTGTGGTGATGTAGGGCAGCTCGTCTTCTTCATAGTGATCCGCTTCGGCGTTGTAAGGCCGAGAAAATGATTGGGACAGAATTTGAAATGGCAACAGAGGATGACGACTCATGAGGACGACACGGTTACGAGATATGTCGTGAATTGAGCAGCAAAAGCCTGCACGTTCGGGGCAGTGGTGTACGTGGCGACGAGTTTGTGTATCCGTCCAGCCTTTTGCATCATCATTGTGGCGCCTCAAGGGATCCATTCGGCATGTCTCTTTCAACAGTAGGAAATCGCCCACCTTGCCCGGTTTAGGATGCTTTTTGGCGGAAGCGAACGCCACCGCTTCGTACAAGCGCTGCGGCAAAAGAAGAGGGTTTACTTCCAAGTGCTCCGCCGGAGTTTCCAGAAGAACTTTCATCATCTGTTCCGCTACGTAGAGTTGATTATCGCGCAACACAATCAGACTGCCATGAGCAGTGTGGGGGAAATAATCGTCTCCTAAGACTACCACATTTTGTACGTCCGACAAAAAGTCTTGCAGTCGCATCAGCAATGGACTGGATGAATCAATGTACGCCACCGAGTCAGAGAGGTAGGGTTTCGTTTTCAACGCGCACCACTTGTAGACTTCGGTTGCGAGATGATCTTGTCCACGCGTACGCAGTTCGTCGAAACGCTTCAGAGCGCTCATTTTTACGGGCATGTTGTCCTCCTCTTTCCCGTAACAATTCTGCTCCAGAAAATGGCGTTGTTCCATTAAGTTTAAGGCAACAACATCGAGGGTTGTCACATCCGTGGGCAGGGAGGCGATCAAGTCGGCGAACTGTTTGCGTGCAATCGGATTGTCCTGATCGGCTTCCGGAGCTGTTGTGTAAACCGTGACTCGTTGATAACCTAGCAAGCGGCGGGAGTGACTATTATCTTGCGCACTTGTACCGACATCGTCCACGGCTTCGACCTGCGTTCTACTACCTGCCGGCAATGAGTTACCCCCAACCGTCGATGCCGAGATTGCAAGCGCGACTGCCGCAATGAGGTACAGGACGGATTTTCGCACAGGTTTCCATACCTCTTTGACGTTGGCGGCGGCCATTGGTGCTCGATATTCCACTGACTGTTGTGAAACAAAAGAATGATGTAGATAAGCAAAGACCAGGCTCAGTATTTTTGCCGAACACTTTGTATCCGTCTGGTTGTCTGCAACAATGGGCGCTGCCTTTGGCAAAAAAATAACGACAGCTACAGCGAGCGGGCTCGAGAGGACCGTTATTCGCTGACTGTGAGTTCTCGTATACATGCCGCCGTAGCCATAGATACTATAAGTGGTTAAGCGCTGGCCAGGCCAGGGGCTGATTGTTTGTAACGAGTGAAACGGACGGGAACGAAACAGAGCACGACTACCACGGTTTCTCACCTTCAATTCCCGTTTCAAAAATCCACTTAAGCTCGTTCCCTTACATATCGATATCAGTTGTATGTATGCGAGAAAATTTCGTCGCGCAAATTTATAGTAGTCCTCTCATTCCAATCCGGGTATTTTTTAAAGACGGTATATAGTCAGGGTTCAGAAAACCAGGTGTGCAAGCTCCTGACGTGAACGAAGCTCGTAGCCGGAAACGGCAACGATGACCGAGAAGGGTTTTCCACGCATCTCTTTGTCTTGTTCATCCTTTTTTGTGTAGTTGACGCGTTTGGCGCTCCGCGGACTTTCGTTTCTTTCACGAGGTCGACCTTGTATTGACAATTCCTCTGTCTCCGTGATTTTGAGAAGACAGGATCATGTTCGGTTGGGCAACGCAACAATTTGAGAAACTTTCTCAGACGGTTGCGCCACCACCGACCGACCCAGCCTCCCGCTTTGTCTTCTGCTGCCAAAAACTCGATGAAGACGGTGCCATTAAATGTGTCAGTGAACTGTACGGCGTGGCAACGATCGTTGTAGCTGTCAAGGGTCAGGTGCCATTGCACGTTGCCTGTACGTACGCATTGCCTACTTTGATACGCCATATTTTGTCCCAACCGGGAGCCGACCCGAACGTCGTCGATGCGTCCGGCAACACACCTTTGCACTGTGCCGTCATGTCCAACAATCAAGAGACCACGTTGATGGTTGTAAAAATGCTGCTGCAAGAGTACCAGGCTTCAGTCTTGGCAAAGAACGCTTCTGGGCAAACACCGTACGATGTTGCCAGTTTAAATATGGTGCGGCAGTTTTTACTGCCGCTGCAGTTGCAACAAGAAACGCAAGCTGCTCTAGACAACGGAGGTGTTGGATTGCCGCCAGGAATTGATATGGGTGGTCTAAAGATTTCGAATGCGCATCTGCCGCCACCCCCCCATGGCCCCCACGAGCGGCGGAGGCATGTCGTTGACGAACACTGGTGGGACCCGCTACGCACCACCACCCTCCTTGGTAACTGGACCCCCAGCAACATCCACTGCGCCATCGGCACATTATACATCACCGTCATCGGTACACTCGAGCGTGTCTCCGCACGGTTCTACCCTAGTCCCTCCTGAATCTGGGGGCACCGTTTCCGGAGCTCCTGGACAGGGGCATCAATTGGCGTCTCAAACATCGCAGCCAGCTGTGAGCACGACATCTCCATCAGTTGCAACAGTCTCTCCATTGGCGATTCCCGGCCCCCCTTCATCGGGGAACTCGGACTATGCTCGAACGGGATCATCCTCGGCCGCCTTCTACAAACCATCAAGTCAGAGTGGGCGAAGTTTCATCCGACCCGACGGCTTCCACTCATCAAGTTCCGACAAGTCTTTGCAGCAAAAGTATGGACACGATACCACTGCATATTCCAATGCTCCGCCCCCGCCGATGAGCTCAGGAAACGCAATAACTTCGGCGCCGTCTTCACTGAACGGGAACGCCGGTCCAAATCCATTTGCCGGTGGAGCCTCCGCGATGCGGCAACGGGGATCTGGCCGCTACGTTGCGTACGGTCCCGTGAGTATTCATCCCCATTCTTTCAATGGAGCTACAAACGCGGGGTCGGTGCCGATTCCCGCTTATACGAATTTCGCTCCTGCCCCCGTCACGGGACAAGACTCAGAATTTTCGCATGCCTCTGTGTATTCTCATCAGGAAACACTGTCTGGCGCGGGTTTAATTTCTACAAATACACCAAATGGATCCGCACAAAATATACCTTCTCCGGTCGCCACTGGTTCCGTTACGGCAAACTTTCCACCACCACCCTCCAGACAACAGCCCGGTGCACTCGCTGCTCAAAATTCTCAACGGGAGGTGTCAGGTTGGTCCCAAACATCTCGATCTTCGAGTATGGGTTCGACTCCTAGTGGTCACGGTATTGCCCGCGTATCAAGCACGAATTCGGCTGCCGACGTTTTTGCAACGCCATCGCCTGATAAGGCCCATCGACCTGCTGCTGAGCAGTCCACTATACCATCGCCCCAAAATCTCCATCAATCCATGTCGGAACAAAGTCCAGCGTCAGCCTTGTTTTCCAAACCGAGCCCAACGGTGGCAGCCGACATCTTTGGGGCCCCTAAACCGGAACCCTCAGTCACTGAAACGTTTGCACAAGGCAGCGGTGCACCAATCGTGACTGAAGGCTCCGGGGGAACAACTACTGTTCGACCCTCACAATCAGTTCAGTCAGGAAACTTTCCGTTGGTTGCACCTGGCCCGGGAAACATTGCTGCCGATCTTTTCTCAAAACCTGCTGTGGCTAGTGCAATTCGAAATCCAGTCGCTGTGGCCGAAGCAGGATCAGGTTTCCCATGTAGTCAGAACCAATCATACGTCCCGTCTCCAGATGACTCAAATGTTCCCGCGGAAGACGGTGAGGATACCATGCACGAAGTGCCTTTAACACCATCTATCGAACCGCCGAAGCAGGCAACTGGCACTGCCTCCGATTTGAAGGGTACAGAAAATGCCTTGTTCCAAGCCATAGGTATGCCACCTCCTCCCTTTTCCAAGAAGTAGGTACTTATCAGGATTGTTTAGTTTACGAGTTCAGCCCTTTTTCGATGCTTTATTAAGTGGAAGTAGGCTACGATATTTGTGGTTACTAGCTCAGCTAGCTAGTCTCACAGTCAGTTAGAACGTAGTGATCTCACAGTCAGAAAAGTTGTGGTCGTCCAAGACTGAACTTCCCCTGCCTTGAAAGTTGGAGCAGTCCCGGATCTACACGAACCAACTATAAAACTCGAGACGAACCACCGGAACGGAGAGGGGAAAAAACATGTGAATGACATGAAAAAGAAATGGGTAGAAACCAGCTGGATTCGCTCAATCTCTGGCGACATCGCGCAGTCAGTCCTCGAAGCAAATTTTCATGGAACTCGACACGAGAGGTACGCGTATGCGTCACATTCAAAAAAATATGAAATCGAGTCGCATTGTGGAAAGCGAGGTCTTCTGGGGATATCAACATGGCTCCTGTTCGAGGAATTTTTAACGCAAGTGGCGTTTCATGTCATCTTTCAACTGCTCTGTTGGTTCTATGTCATGCTTTGAAACCAATAAGCGATGTTTTAATTCGATTGTCTCAGACCGATCAAGCAGACTATTATTTTCGACATCTCGGATTACTTTTTCAGAAGCTTGGCGACGATGAAGACGATGAGCCTGTTGATCCGACGAGCGCATACGATATCATTGAAACAAAAGTAGGAGTGAATTCTAGCGATCTGGGTGATGCCACTTCAACGCTTGCCAAGCTCCTACAAAGCATTCGTGAAGCACCTCCGGCGAGCTCCGTATATTTGCAACCTATTCTGAATTTAACAGTCGACGGTGGTCAAATTCATTCCGAACTCACGGGCTATCAGCTCGACGAGCTGTACCCAAACAGTGTCAACATGCGGTTGAAAACGCTTGACTCTCGACCTATGCCGGTGCCCTTTTCACTACCAGCCAAACATTCGACTTTGACCCAGTGTCTAGAAGCTAAACTATCCCCGCAAGATCTGAGATCGTATACATGGTCCGGTGCGTTTACAGAGACGGTGGTTTCCAGAGACGATGTTGATACTTGCAATTTGAAGGGCCGCGGTTGGACAACAACGAGACGCATTGTCGTTGAAAAAATACCATCAGTTTGGATTTTACATTTAGAGCGTTTTGAGTACCATGATGGACGGCTGGAGCCTTTGTATCATACAGTTGAGATTCCTGAAAAGCTGGAGCTTGGTCGATCTTCGATATGTACGAGCAAAGACTTCGTTTTGGCAGGAGGCATACTTCATGTCACAGATACTGAAGACATAGACGATCCGGACAACGAGGGGGGTCACGTTGTTGCGGTTTTACGGGGCGCAGGTGACCAGTGGAATCTTATTGACGATGAGAAAGTCGTGAAAATATGTTCGAAAACAGCATTGGAACTCTTTGCGGGCTCTAAGAGCCAAAAGGCCCTCAAAGGCTCCTTTGTTTGCGGGGTTCTTCTGGTTTATCAAAACAATGCTTCCCTTGAAGCTACAACGTCTACGCTCACTGCCATTATGCAACAGCTAGACAAGCATTTGATCAATTGGTCCGATCCTAATTCTTTGATTGGCCGTCGTCTTCGCATTTTGTGGTCGAAAGGGAAGCTCTACCCTGGCAGGGTTATAGGCTACGATAGCGAAAGTGGTCGGCACTCGGTAGAATACGATGATGGCGATACCAAAGATTATGTTCTAATGAGAAAAACTATAGAGTGGGAAGTTTAAGAATCACGATCTCCGTCGTCTTCTATTAGGCCGGCTTTCGTAATAACAATTTTCTCAGACGGCTTTCCGGAATAGCTGCCAAACTCTTCGATTTTTTTCACAACATCCCAACCATCTACCACCGTTCCAAAAACTACATGCCGTCCGTCTAAATGGGGCGTTCGTTTGGTCGTAATAAAAAATTGTGACCCGTTGGTGTTGCGCCCTGCATTTGCCATGCTTAGGATACCGGGTCCAACGTGTTTGAGCTGAAAATTCTCGTCCGCGAAGCGACCGTCGTATTCCGTACCATAAATGGAGCGTCCACCTGTGCCATCATGCTGAAAGAGATGCTTTAAGACTCCATCCAATCTTTACAAGTAGATTCATTGTAAAGGAGGCCAGCCTATACGTACCATCGTGAAGTCTCCAGCCTGTATCATGAAATTTGGAATGATCCGATGAAAGGTCGAGCCTTCGTAGGCGAGTCGTAGATTTCCCATAGTTTCCGTTCCTCTACAGAGAGTCTCGAAATTTTTCACTGTTTGAGGTACAACGTTCCCGTGCAGGCCCATGACCACCCGACCAGCCGGCTTCCCGCCAATGGAGACATCGAAGAATGCTCTAGATGTGATATCTGACTGAGGTTTGGCTGGTTCTGTGGTTTTCGTTGCGCCAACTCCCTCGTACCTCCACGATGGATCGTTGAAATAGTTTCCGACAACATAAAAGGTTGTTCCGACCGCAGCAACGGTAGCCACTTGCCATAGCAAGGATGACGAGGAGGCTTTCGGGGATGGGTTGGGCGGCGAAGGAGATGAAGGAACTTCTTTCGTCGATGACAGTAGCCTCTGCGGCATTCTGGCTCGGGGAGAAAGCCTCAGACTTTTCAGTCCAAGTGTGTGAAGGGCCGACATGGTAACAACTCAAAATGTAGCCGACGGTGAGCAGAAACTGCTGGATTGTGGCATGTTGGTTAGAGACCCAGTCCGTCTGTTGCCGCTTCTCTCGATCATTCGCGATTTTATATACTGTTGTTCCTCGTAACATCATGAAATCCATTGAGCGTCGCGAGCACCCGGATATATGCCTACTCACTGACAGATTTTCATATTTCACCAGGCTTTTTCGTTGTGAACATGCAGTACTGGACTCCGTTTCCCAGTACTTGCGATCATGATTAGGCGTCAAGAAACAATCAATAATGTAAATTGACACGAAATCTCACAGGAACATTTCGGTTCTCACGTAAAAACTATCCCGTACATGATGAGGCTTTCGATCCTCCTTTGGGCTTCTGTAGGCTGGTCTGTCCATTGCTTTGTACCGCTTTCTCGTACATCGTGCGGATCGGTCGAAGGATTATCCAAGGCGTCCTCTGACGAGGACTCTTCGTATCATGAATTAGCTCGCCGCTCTTTCCTGGCTACTGCCACATCTGTTTTGATGTTTCCTTGTTCTGCATTCGGCCTCTCCAAAGATTTGAAGGAAGAATATCGTCAGGGCACAGCCGTCTTATCGGGAATGGATTCTGACGCTCCAGTCCCCCGGGAAGCCTACCGCAAGCTCGATTCCGGCGTCGTTTACGCGGACATCCGTCAGGGAAGTGGTGCTGAAGTCAAACAAGGTTCGAAGGTCAACTTGCAGTGGATCTTACGCAAGTCGAACGGCTACTTTGTGGATTCATCTGAACGCAACCAGTCTGTGCCCTTCATATTTACAGTAGGCGATGGCAACGCGATTGCGGGTGTCGACGAGGGTTTACGGGGAATGAAAGAAGGAGGCGTACGGCGTCTTCTTATCCCGCCTAGTCTAGCGTACGTCGAGGGGTTGGAGGATGGCAAGCCAGGTCCTTTGCCCAATGGATATGGCCCACGCCAACAAATGCGGCGTGTCCAAGGAGTTCGAAAAGACGTTCCTGGTGAATATCTCTATCTTGAAGTACAAGCTACGCGTGTGCGCTAAGATCCTGCTATTAGACAAAGGATGGAGTGTATGTAAAAGTACTTGTCTGTGTGCTGCCACCGTGTCGTAAAAACCAAATAAAAAGATATGGGTCGGCTGTGCTACGAAATATCCTTCACTTTCTAGTTGATGGTATTGGATGCACATTATTGGCAGCCAATGCACGTACATCTCAGAGACTGCGACTGACTGTGAGACCGTATGAATGTATCCCACCCTTAGATTCCATAAGCTGTCAACGTCAGCTACTCGCAATCATAAGTTTCGATAGCGCCAATTCATACAACCTCATAGACTAAGCGGAAAGATGCTACACACGTAGCTAGCAGTGTCGATCAGGAGGATGAGCGTCTCCGCTTGTTGAAGACAACATAGTACCATAGCTTGAAGCAAATAGATATAGTCCGATCTGCACTGACTGGCTATGACAGAGAGCGCGCCGGGAATTCTTTTCGCTCGCGTTCACTGCAGAAAGGATCGGCGCAAGAATTTAAAAAAGATAGATTTACTGTGTCGCGTTGAAATATAAACCGTTATTTTTCAAATCTCTGTCGAGATTGTAATCACTTACTGTTAGTTAAATGTAACCTGAAAATATGACGTCTCATGACACAGTTTTGAAAAAGACTGGCTTACATTATTAATGCCACAAAGTCGAATGCGTCGAATCTTCAAGCACATTCGTCACAAATTTGTGACCCGCCAAAGACCTTGTTACGGAGTACTACCAAAGCACAACCGTGAGACAGATTGCTGTTAGGACAAGTGAGTGGTAAACAAAAAAAAAGGTGGGCATTGAGACAAACAACCTACAATACACCTAAGAGACTTAGGGACTGTAAAACTCAACTGATTGACAATGCTCCCCTTGGGTTCGACAGCGGATACAAGGACCTATGTGCAGAATGCAATTTAGATCAATGAACTTATAAAACAATGAGTGGGTGATTCATTCTACAAACAAGTCAATCTGTTGTTCAGGCCAGTGAACAATCCCACAAAAATGCCATCCAATCTGCAATCTTCCACAGCTGCCATAAGCTCAATAGGCAACCTTTCTTTCACATGCACATATACTTTCGGAACCATAAGTTCCTTGCACAATACCTATGGTGAGATGAGGATCTTGTTCAATACCACCATGTGGCTTGTGGTACCCCTTTTGTTACCACAATTGTATCTCCTACGTTCCACTTGTATTGCACTTTACCTTGATCTTGTTAACTGACAAGTAAAAGGAATCACATGCAACTCCAGAAACATAGCAATTGCATAAACGCTTCCTTTATTATGAGTCCACCTGGCCACAAAATAAGGCTGACAACATTTCTGTGTGTGCCTCCTTAACTCCATGTATATAGTTTTGATTCACATTTGCAATATCCATGTAAGGTGAAAAAAATCATGACCATGCATTAGCGGGACAACTACTGTACCGTAAAGATTCTCTGGGGTCCAGCTTAGGCATATCAACCTGTTGGCTATACACCGTGTGCTGGAACCTGCTTTGGTGGACAACAGCATATATCCTTTTGCAAATAAGAACCACGCATTGGTTATTAAGACCTTGGACAAATGCCATCTTTTTGAATCCCGTTCCACGGAATAGCGCGATTGTTTTACACACTCTTGAAATTAACCATCACACAATGAGTTTATTGCTTGTAGTGGGTGAGTATACTATGGAGGATTTTTTTGCAACTGTACAAGAATGCATGAGTGCAAGACCCTCTTGATTTGAATTAAATTCTTCATTGTGGTCAATTGAAGCTTTATAGTGGACTTAACGAATAGTAAGCGTATATGTCTCGCGATAGGTCATTCCATCTTTTTTTCGATCTCCAATTGCCTGGGCAAACTTGGGGTAGATCCGTTTGTAGAGTGGCAGACAGATAGTATCGTGCTGCTTAACCGGTGCGTTAAACAAGCACTTCATTGTTCCATGCTCTCCAACGCTTTCCACAATGTTGCCTTGTAATCCATGCTTTGTGTACAGACCAGCAGGCTTGAACCACTTCACATCTTCCGGATTGCCAAACATATACTTAACCGTTGCATGGCGTTTGTGAACACGAACAGGGTATCCCGTCAGAATGATGCGCTTTACAACAATACGGTCGGCATCCGCACCAATAATTGACCCGGTAGCTACCAATTGACGACTACCCGCCTTCGTAGTCTCACGGAATACCAGCACTGGGCATGGAGTGTACGTAACCGGGCCAAAAATACTGGCGGCAAAAAACGCACCGCCTTGCGGCAGAAATCTTTCATACTTGTGTTTGTCACAGTTCAAATTATTTTGACTGAACACAGGGCGAGCCTGCCATGTCCGCCATCCGCAGCGAAAAGTCAATAGATCCTTGCTTTTAATAGGCTCGTCTTCCGTTTGTTCGTGCTTTGTTGGTTGACTCAACCCAATATGTAGGACAGAAGCTTTATTTTCATGTGGCAGCAAGGAAATTGCAACCAAGAGCGCAGTAGTCGAAATACTAGAAAGAAGCTTGGGATCGACACCTGCTAGGGTCAGCTGCACATACGATCCAGTGGGTATGCAACCATCCAAAAAATCTTCGGCGTCGCTATCTTCTACAGTCGCTATTGAATGCCCAAAAAACTTTCCTTTTGCAGCCTCGGCTGCCTGGATGACTTCCCTCATTTCGTTCATCACTGATCTTTGCGTTGCCTTGAAGCTTGCAAAGTGATAAATGGATGCGTAGCTATCCGGCAAATTTTCCTTGGGGTCCCAGTGCGACTTGCGAAAGTTCTTCAATGACCGGTATCGGGCAAATCGCTGTTGCGCCTTTTCGTTTTCCTCGACTTCCACCTCATCTGGAAATTGTTGGTAATCGGTTTGCTCCTTGCGTCTTTGCTCGGCAAGGACACGTCGTTCCTCAGCAAAACCTAGATCCGAATCCTCTACGTCCATCACATCTGAAGTGACCGACATGTCGGATCGAGAAGATTTTTTGTTGAGCTCATCTGCAAGCTCTCCGAAATCAGTCCCACTCTCAAAATCAGCCTTTTCAACCCCATCGAGCCAGGAGGATTGATAGTCTGTCCACCCTTCTGGCCGTGCGAAGTCCCCATTCGTATCGCTTTCTCCCTCTCCTAAACTTTCATGATCGTCAAATCCTATAAGGTTTTGCTCCCCATCCAAACAATCGGGATTGGCAAACATTTCAAGCGGTTCTTGAAGCTCGGGCTTTGATGCTATCGTTCCGCCATGAATTATTTCCATAGCATCGGTCTTTTGCCTTTGCAAAGGACTTGGAATTTTTGTAAGGGACTGGCACTTGAATGCTCCAAGACCAGGCACATGAACTAGCGAGTTCACGTCAAACGGAGCAATACCACGAACATAGCCCGTGATTTTCAACTCATTTGTCGCAGTGTCAAGGTTGTAACTGTCCGATAGTATATAGCCTCTAGGTGAATTTGCTACCCATTTCGCAGCAGAGCACGACATGCTACACAAGGTTCGCACGAGCGCATCGGCACCTTTTTCTTTCCTAATCTTCCTCGCATCGTCCGTATCTTCAAAGCTGATTTCCTCCGACCCTGTGAGATCAATCTCAAGAACTCTACCGTTATCTCTTCCAAATTCAGTTGCCGCAAACCGACCGACATATCTTTTAAGATCAAGACTACGCTTTATGCTGGATCGTCTGAAGCTTTTGACGCTTCTCACGGTCATCTGGTCATCCACTTCTAATGCTTCCTTTTCCGTCATCGCAAGAACAGACAATGGGGTAGGCAACCCTTGGGATTTTATCGCCGTCAACATGCGGTCGCCCCTCTCACTAATCAAGTGGCTCCAGTCCATACCATAAGTCGACCGGTTTGTAGATGACGATTGATCATCTTCACCGATGTTAATTTCCATTATTTTGTCGTCAACGCGTCCTCCATTCCCATCTATAACAAAGATAAGAGCATCACATACCCTGGCCATATCCAACGCAGCCAAGACTGCAGCATCATCTCCATCTCCATGATGCGCGAACGAAGAGCGGCATGTGAGCAGAGTCAAACCGCCAGACTTTTTATAGGTGTCGAATTTGCAAGTCACAGTGGCGTCAAAATTAGCGTGAAGATTCAGAGTTTTATCAGCACTTTCAAGTATAAACGATTTAACCTGATCTTCAATTTTGATGTTGTGTCCGAGGCTCAGGATTCCAACCACACGGGGAGGAGCAGGCAAGCCGTCCAGGCCTCTCTTCTTTCGCATTAGTTCCTCGCGACGAGCAGCACGCTTTTGTCCCGCATGATTCCGCCGGTCTGCCTTACTCTGCGAGATCATGGATGCCCCAGCGCTCTTGGCGCCCATCACTTTACCGCCAGCAAGGCGAGAAACGCTTCGCTTGGATGCTTTTGACCGTTTGTTCTTTTTATTTGTTTGTCGCAACCCACCGGCTCTGTGATGATGATCCGGCATTTTTTCTTAATTTCAGCTGACAAGAAAAAAAACGGCGCTGTAGTTCTTACTGTTATTTACTACAATAGGAGCCAAACGATCTCACCGTCCCAAAGAACAATTTTTACTTCTTTTCGGTTGAAATTGTGAAGATTGCATTGGAAACGGTTTACGTTACCCCATGTTTACTGTTAATGTAACACTCGAAATTCGTGGAGTCTAGAAATGGGTTATGAGACTCTTTGATTTCGAGCTCCCCAGTCGAATGAGTCGATTCTTCAAGCAAATTTGTCACAAATTTGTGACCCCACCAAAGACCATTTGGGAGGCATTGGTGGGTTGCGGTCTTTTTAGCCGTATGGACACTATGCAAACTATGCTAGTGTGCCAGGCATTCAATCTTGGATTCAATAGCGTCTGAAGACTCTTTTATCTGGCATCGGGGTGTTTGGTAGTCTTTTGAAGAGTACCAACTCTACACAAACTATACTAGAATGCCAGACATTCCAAGCCGGATCCAAAAGTCTTTTTACAGCTTTACAACACAAAAATAAATCATTTATAATATTGGAATTACAAAACTCGTAAAAGCTCCTTTCATCCCGAAAGGCCACTATTGTCCAATTGCCATCGTTGCATTTGCATTCATCACAACAATCCGTTGTGAAAAGAGAAAGGAAAGTTTGAGTCGATATTGATCACATCAACTTAGGAGCTTCCTCAATTCAGGTAAATACAAGGTAAACAGACAAGCCGTCAAAGTTTCCCACTTACCGACGAAAACGGAAAAGACTGTTAAGTAACTTCTCAGTCCAACCTACTTACACGAACACCGAGGCCCAGCTCCGACGAGACGTCCCAGCTTCTGTCCCCTCGGACTTCCCCCCTGCTGCAAAGAAAATTTCATGCTAACGAATTAGTTGACTGTGATTTGGTAAGGATAAACAAACCGGATGCGTGACGATTGTCCATAGCCATTTCATAGTAAAATCTAGCACAGTACATTAAATTATGAGATACTCATATCGCCTGAGTGTAATCCCAAGATCCTTCAGCACGTTGCCAACCTTGGGGCTTTTCTCTTCAATCATGTGACCCTGCTCCGTCAAACAAACGCTTTCGTAGAATTTCCGTAGTTTACCTTCAGCAATCTTGTTCATGATTTCAGGTGGTTTACCTGACCCCTCCATTTGCTTCAAAAGAATTTCTTTCTCTTTTTTCAGCACCTCCCCAGGAACGCGTTCAGGACTAAGATACTGCGGCCGTGCAGCGACAACATGCATGGCAAGTTTCTTGCCAGTTGTTAGTAAAATGTCTACTGTAACATCTTTTCCAGACAGCTCAACAATTGACGCGGCTGTTCCTGCGTCTGAACCGTCAACTCGATTGTGAATGTAGCCCACTAGGATCCCGTCCTCGCTCCTTAGCTTGACAGCATTGGTGACACTCAAATTCTCTCGGATCGCAACAATAGCCTCGTCCACAAAATCTTTAACCACCTTTCCGCCCAAGGTTGCTTGCAAAACTGTGTCGTTATCCAGATTCCCGTCTTCAGATGATTGAAAAATGGCATCCACAACGTTCAACATTAAGTCAACGAATTTGGTGCTGCGTCCGGCAAAATCTGTTTCCGACGCAATTTTTACAAGGGCCGCAGACTTGCCATCGTCTGAGACTTTCATGCTAACCAAGCCTTCCGTGGTCTCACGTCCCTGAACTTTCGTCGATGCCTTGGCGGCGCCATGTTCGCGCAGCCAATCCATTGCTGCGTCTAAATCATCCCCTGCTGCTTGCAGTGCCTTTTTGCATTCTACAATTGGCGCGCCGGACTGGACCCTTAGATCCTTAAGACTTTCCATTGAAAAGCTGGCAAATCTTCTGGGGACAGGTGCCACGCGTAGAAAGTCAGAATTTTGTGAAAGATTGGCAACGCGACCGCGGAGTGATAGTCTTGCGCTACATTGAACAAACGATCTGCATAACAATCTCATCGCAAAGGTGGTGCTACAGGAAACTATTTGCGCAAACGGTCCGAGTGCCGGAGATATTAAATTTTACTTCAATGTGATCGCAGCAGGTATGATAACCTTGTAGACTGGATGGATGGATATATGAGAGAGGTGGACTGCGGGCAACAGTGAAGATGTTATGGACTGGAACTGAGAGATTTGATGTACATATGGTATGCAAAGTTTGTGCGGTGGCAAAATTAAATTGCCAAAAGGTTATTGTGCTTATGTGGCACAGCACCGAACAATTCCCTTTGGAATTTACTGTTAGTTTACTTGACTGTGAACAAATTCGCGAAATGGGGGCTCACAGTCAGACTATGCTCACTGTCACAATCAATGCGCTAACGATGGGTAAACTGGAATACTAAGAAATCATTGGTCTTTCAAAAGACTGACATATCACGTATAGGTATTCTGCACAGTTTTGAAAATTCGTAAATGAGCTAGTATTCATGAAAGCATTTCCCATCACAAAATAGGTGCCGATGAGAGGATTTTACTGCTAGATTTAGCAACAAGAGAGTCCTCGCAGTCAAGCAGCCGACACGACTTAAGGTGTCGACCAAGATACAAGCTAAACCTTCCTGGTACGATAGCAAGTTACTTTGAGGTCAGAGCTATAGTGCAATCTGCCTACTTTCAAGTTCATGAGAACGAAGTTGTTCATCTTTGCTTGACTGTGAATTTGATCATGAACACTGACAGTTCGTCCAGCCTGATTTTAGGCTCTTGCCATAACTGTAAGCCGTCGTCTCCAGTCTTCACGTATATAAGGGAAAGAGTATAAAATTTGGATCGGATGCAGGAAATGCTGACTATAATTAAAAAGAATAAATGTAACATTTTGTTAAATTCCCGCAGTCTATTACTTTCATGAAACAAGGAACCGGACGTTGCTCCTCTTACAGCACAGGGGGTATGTAGGACTCGGTACTAAGTCCACCGCCCGACAACAATTCTCCTTCCAATTTCAGCAGCTTTGCTTTCTGATCTCTGCTCGCTTTTTTGCCCCTTTGGTTTTTGCTAGCAACTTGCTGCTTGAGTTTCGCATCTCCCGTTCTAACGTCATGAGGATGCCTTACTACCTTGCTAATGCAGTATAAGGCAAGGAAGCCCAAAATCGAGACGTATAAACCCGGCAATACGCGAGGCCAAAGCATTCCGCTGGAAGAAGCATCCAGTTTATCGGCACGATAGAAGAGAAACGTTGCGATGAGAGGCATGGTTCCTCCAAACACTGTAGAAGCAAGATTGTGACCTATAGCAACACCTGTGAACGACAAAGTAGGATCTGCCATCCAAAGCTCAACTTCCCAAGCCGCCATCGAGCCCTGCACTAACGAAAGACAGAGACCAAACGAAAGCTGGGCGAAAAGATATCCGAATCGACTTTCACTCTCAAACATACCGAACATTGTAGGGCATGCAACGATAATACCGGGAAGCCCAATGCGTATAAGGTCCATTCGATGAGGAAACGTGTCCGAAAGCTTTCCAGAAAGCAAAAGAAAGCAAATGTAGAATCCGACGACAACAAAATTCATGAGATCTGCATCTTTTTCCGTCAGAATTCCTCGTAAATGAGAAAGATAGACCGGCGTCCAAAGAAAAAGTGTGTAAAAGGAACTTGAAACAGCGCTGAGTACCCCTACCATACCAACTAATTGCCGTCTTCGGAAAGGAGAGCTGAAAAGGTCAACAACCGCTGGAGTTTCTTTTCTCTCAGTCTCTCGAACAACTCCTTCGTTTTCTTGCTGTTCCGAGCGCTCTGTCCAGAGCCTCGATTCTTCGGTATTCTTTACAATTTTGTACAGAACAGGGGCGAGAAGAAGAGAAAACAAAAACGGGCAGCGCCAACCCCAATCATTTACCTGATCGTCAGAAAGAACAGACCTTGTCAAAGTAGTAACTGCGGATGCTAATAGAAAGCCACCGACTGAACTTGCGTCGCAAACACTTCCGCGGAATCCACGCGTTCGAGGAGAGCTTTGTTCAATACTGATAACATAGCTGCCAGCAAGCTGTCCTCCGACACTCAGCCCTTGCATCATACGGAGAAGGACCAGTAGAACAGGCGCTGCTACACCCCAAGTGTCGTAGGTCGGAAGCAATCCCATCAAAATTGAAGGGATCGTGATAAGCAGAATGGAGAAAACTAGAGCATTCCTCCGGCCAACAAGGCGGTCGCCCATCTCACCAAATACGATGGCGCCCAAAGGGCGCATAAGAAAGGCAGCCAAGTAGACTCCAAATGAGTTTATTAGTTGGAGTTCGTCAGATGACGTTGGAAAAAAAGACTGCCCGATTTCTGGTGCCAATAAGCCATACACAGCAAAATCATACCTATTGTCGAGAACAAGAGGAAGATTCAGTCAAGGATCGGCATCAAAGAGAAGAACTTTCTCATACGCTGGAGTCAGCAAGTATCCATTTTTCTCGACATGCTTCAGTTCTGGAATTACTATCAAGCTTTTTGCGCATCACTCTCAGATGAAATTTTTGAACTTGGCACGGACTGAAGACTTACCATTCATATATATTCCCAGCAACACCGCTGAGAAGACCCCATATATTGTCATCTCCGTATTCGTTTTCTGAATTGGAATAGAACGAAATTTCTTCTTCTCGCATCCGTTTTTTGGCTTCCGCTGTCTTATCTTTGTTTCCGTGAAGGTGGGCCTCATCATCACGACGAAGTTGATCCATTCCATCGAGCATTGCCCGAGGCTGCCTCTGTGAAGGCTTATCACACATATCTAGGTCCGGCAACCTTGATGTATACTTCTAACTCAAAATATTCACCGGGCAACACTTTCCCTCGAAATCACAACTGCTGAGACTGTCGCGATGAATTCCAATTCTATTCTTTGCGTTGCATATGAGCTACCAGAACTTTACCGAATCAGACCCATGAATCGTCGATTTCGTGTAAACAAGACTAGTCAAGCAAACCACCTAACCTGTCAGAACAGCTCTTCACTGTCATGCGGATTTTTAGCTGTTGGTGCTGCTGCCAAGGTTTTGGAGTGATATGTATCGTAGATTTATTGCCATAAAGAGTACTTGCCACGAAAAAATGCAACGGGTGTACTGTACTATAATTGGGCTAGAGTTGGATACGTAACATACGACATCCTAAACCTAAGAGGGGTAGAGGAATATAGGGGAAAGCAAGGCGGCAGTTAAAAGTATGAAATTTCCGTCATATTCATAGTAAAATGAATTCGCAACGCAGGACAGTACATAGATTGGCAATGATCTAGTGAAACAATTTCGAAGACCCTCATGTTTCTTGTGAGTCTCTCGGCACAAATAAGTAACGGTGCCTGAATATTCCTCTAGCGAGCTATTTAAAATAGGCATAGTTGAACCCCTCCTCAAAATGCATTAATGGTTGTCTCTCGGCACAAATAAGTAACGGTGCCTGAATATTCCTCTAGCGAGCTATTTACAATAGGCACAGTTGAACCCCCTCATCAAAATGCAACAATGGTTGAAAGCGAAAAAGAACCTGATTGTCAGCTTAAGGGGAAACACAGATACTTTGACTAGTGCCCCTGAAGAGTTATGAGCTATCAGTAATATAAAGTCGTATAGATACCTTTCAAAATTGTTGACCGTCTAAGCGGACGCTGTAGAAGTGTCCTGAGTTACTTTGGATCGCTGGAGGTAGAAGCGGCAGACTTTCCTACATTTGGCCATCCGCTGCCTTCCGTTTCCATACTTGCCGCTTCGTTAGCGGGGTCAAAAAGGGAAGCAAAATCCATGTCCATATCGTCAAGATGCATCGCCCCTATGTCCATCAAATTCCAGTTTATGCTGTCGAGCTCTGATATATTTGCGGTCTGGGTCGGAGTCGCAGTGGCATGAGACAGTTGTGGCGGGGCTGCGAGGCCCTGCGCGATGCTGTGACCGTGGGTGGCCTGAGTCTTATTGACACTTTCCGCCACCATCCCTGCGGCTGCTAAGGCGCTGGCTTGCCGTTCCCTGTCTATCAGATCGGCTTGATACTGAGTTAGCTGCTCGGCAGTCAATTTCCCCAGTGACTTTCCTTGTGGAACTGAAGACGAAGACTGATGTTGGACACTATTATCTCCCATAAGGATCGATAGTCCTGTCTGCGCCATGTTAATCCCTGGATGGCCAGGTGGATTACTCCGAAAATCAGCTCGTCTGTGCTCACTGGGAGGGTTGAGGCTGAACGGAGGAGGCTCATTCGGGCTTGCGAGAGAAAAAACTGTGAGATTCAATCAACATTTCCCACATTTCAATCCATCAAATGTTACTTACTGTCCCATCACGGATGCAGATAGTATAGAGGGCGCACTCCGGCTGAGAGCATCGGGATCCAAAGCATATAGACTAGGGCTTTGATCGGGAGTCATAAGAGGTGACGACGTAACCGAGCTAGAACCACCTCGTCCGTTCGGTCTCAATTGAGGAGACGCTGATCCCTTTTGCTTGGTTCGCTTCATCTGTAGGCACAGATCGGGATCGTCTCGCCTGAACATGTCGTGACGATATGCACCGGCGTCGGGACCCTTTGTCATTCGTCGAAACCCGTATAAATTTAGTTGACGCTGAAACGAAGTAAGTTTGGTATGCCGAAAGTATCTGGGTAGAATATCCGCCACAAAACGGTCCGAGTCTCGTACCGAGAAGGAATCACCACTAGGGAGCCATGCAACAACGGATGAATCTTCTTTGCGCAGCATGTCCATTAGCTTACGCGGGAACGGATTCGAGCCCGAACTTCCCCCTCCACTGGGCGAGGCAGTTGCCGATAGGGCGGGGGAAGCTGCCATGGAGCTCGTTGACGAGGCCGTTCTTGTGATGCGTCGAGTCGCAACCCCTGAGTCTGGAAGATCGCTATGCCTGCGGGTCAGCATGGTGCTCCCATTGCCCGGTGGAAAATTCGATGACGTGGGGCTCGCTGCAACCAATCCTGCTGCTTCTCCAGTCGCTACTGGCATGAGAAACGTGCCGGCATTAATCGCAGGCGCTGCTAGAGGGTTTGTTCCTTCCATGGTTAGAGTCCCTGGTTGTGAGTCATGCTTGGCTATTTCAAAGTTGTCCTTTAAGGATAAACGATCGTTATGCACCTGAGCTGCACGAAAGCCAGCTAGATACATGGCTCTCAGTTGTGCTTGTTGGTCTCCTGTATCTGACGACGCAGTGGTAGAAGAGACTGCCTCGGGGAAATTGATGTGATTGTCTCCTGACACACCCATTGCGGGGTTTTGTGGCGATAGGCTGCCATCCAACGCTGGGTGGTTGAAGTTGCTAAAGTTAATTGTGTCTGATTTTGATCCTTGGTGTAATGGTAAAACAGTTGATGGTGGCTGTTGTATTGTAGTCACTGGCGTAGGAGGAGGGGCCACAGGCCCAGAGACACTGTGGACGTCAGCAGCAAGAGGCATCACGGTTGTTGAAGACGCCTCTTCGTTCTCATCCAAGTCAGCAGCGTCTGTCAGCGCCTTTTCCATGTTTCAAGGGATCTTGAATAAGATTGAGAAAGTCTTTGTATCTATAGGTTCTCGGAAACTCAGTGAAAAGTGCTGCTTCACGAATGGTACTATAATTTCCAAAGGACGTCGAAGACGTCCTCACTCTTGACAGTGAGCTACAGCGGGATCCGATTCGCGTGTTCGAGGCCAAGACTTCGATGCTTCACACAGTTCCTGATACACTATGAATGTAAAAGAGAAACAATCAACCCCGGCTTTTTTATTGCAAAACGAAGAAGAGGCGATGCGCTTCCAGTCACAGTGTAACGAATAGTGAATAGGTAGCTGCGAATGGGAAACGCGCTGTATTGCTGCTGTGACTGTAATCCAGTCTTTGTGAAATTTCCACGTATATTCTCGTATTGTTTCTACTACTACTACTAGAAATGACGGGGCCAACAACACCGTCTCTCTCTAGCTAGCGATGAGCCTCTCCTCATGAATAACTTTAGCGGCACCAATTTACAGAGTTTCCCTTAATCATACGCACAAAGTGCCACAATATGATTGAACGCATGACAGAACCCTCGTCTCGAAAAGCTCACGAACCTGATAGTAAATATCTCTTCTTGAGACGTCAAGCATCTGATTCTAACTCTATCTCTAAACGAAATCATTTTACCTCTCTTACTAAAAGACACCACCGCATCCACAGTTCCGTACGAAACATACCTGTTTGAGGGCTGCCTTCGTCTTTCGAACTCCTCTTATTCGAGGACCCTACGTTACTACCGTAGAGTGAGAATCGTTGTTTCTAATCCCAATTCTAAAAACCTATTGTCGACCATGGCTGATGAAGAAGCTGATCCTGCCCCCGCTCCCGTTGAGGAAGAAGAAGAAGCCGAGGTTGAAATAAGCGTCCAGGATGCTTTGAAGGAGGTATGTTGCACTAGAGTTGCATGGATGCCGTGTTCTGGTGCCGTGTCTATCCAAGGTTGATACTAACGACAATGCCGCTTCACAAAGGTTCTTCAAAAGGCTATGATCCATGGAGGGCTCAAGAAAGGTCTTCATGAGTGTGCGAAGGCCCTGGATCGCCGTTCGGCTCGTCTCTGTTGTCTCGCCAGAAACTGCGAGAACGAGGAGTACAAAAAGCTTATCAAGGCTCTTTGCGACGAAGGTGAAGTCCATGTTGTTATGGTTGAAGACGGTAAGGAACTGGGTGCATGGTGTGGTCTTGCAAAGCTTGATGAAGAGGGCACTGTGAAGAAGGCTGTCCGTACTTCCTGCGCCGTAGTGACTGATTTTGGGGAGGAGACCCGTGCTCTTTCCGTTTTGCTCGACTTTTTGAAGAAGCAGGCGGATGGTGCTGAGCTTTAAGTATTCAACGGCAGACTGATAAGAAAATTTTACTAGTCTATTTGTTTGATTCAACAAGCTACATTACTTAATTCTGATGCCTATGCTGTCCTGAGATTTTTGGTATTCGTAACTTATTGTTTGTGTATCGTCAGTAAAGAGTCTCGGTCTTCAGACTGTGTGCTACTTTGCTCAAAGACACATTCGAATATGCAATGCAAAATTGTATTAACTTTTTATAAAGCCTGTATGCAAATGACAGCGATGTATACCGGAATGTCTACCTTTACAGCGATCACAATAGAATTCATGTCGCAGCGTCAAGAGTGATACTTGCAACAGAGATAGTTGCGGACACAACTTCCCACACTTTACACTGTATCATAATTTTTTCTCAAACTCCCTGATACTCATTGTCGTTACGGAAACCTTTTGCTTGGTGTAAAAGAACCCGGTTCTGATGGGTCAAATAGCATAAGTCTGCTGCGGAAAGGCCGCTCGTATCTTCGTGGTGTGATTCAGACCGCGTTGACTGATAGAATTGTCTACTTGACGGAGGTGTCACATGGCCACCGCTAGCCCCGAGAGATTCGGCACGATGATGCAAGGATGAAAAAGGTCCAGTGCCCCACATCAGCTCTTCGTGCGTTGCCCCGAACGAACTCAAGCTAACGTTGCTACTATTATATCCAAGCGACGGAGAATTGGCCAAAGAAGCATGGAAAGGTAGAGGAGACGTATTTGGAGCGGGGGAATGCACGGAACGAACTGGTGTAAGAGGCTCCATAGCGTTCGTCATGGCCATGTCATCGTGCAACCCGGCAGATCCGCTCATAGTACTTAGTGATGATGGAGAGCTTGGTCGCTTGTATAGCTTGGTCGAAGAATCTTTGGTGACAATTGTCTTCGGGGTTGCTGCTGCTGTTTCTTCGTCTTGCAGGTCAGGGTCAGGTAGCGGAGCAAACATACTGATTTTGTAAAAGTCTGGACACTCGCCAAACTCCGCACCGTCAGTGGGTTTCGCTTTGCAGGTGACACGCTGCATTTTAAGGCAGATATCAGGGAGCCCACGTAGGAATAGCTCGTGGTAGTAGGAGTTAAGATCCGGACCCTCCGTGATACGTTTGAAACCCCAGCCGTTTACCTGATAAAGGAAGGGAAGAATATCAGTATGAGCCAGTGTTTGCAGGTCCGGAAGATACCGATGTGACCCCCCATCGACTTACCTGTCGCATAAAGGATGCGTATCGCTCCGAACGAAAGAACTTAGGAATCACATCCTTCTCAAACATCTTTGGCTTCAAAATTCTCCATGCTCTACCATGGGGCAGCCAGTCTATAAATTCTCGGTGGAGAGGGTTGGATATAATTTTGTGTAATTTGGACGGGAAGGATGTAGTAGACGGAGCTCTTCTCTTTTTCATGGACGCCCTTACGAAAAGCTGATGCTGCTCATCCCACGATTCCGACGTGAACGAGGCCCCATCATCCGTTACTTTGCTGGTGGACGCTACCACTGTTTTCGTGGGAGGGCAATTCAACGCATTTGACGCTCGCCGGTAGCCTGTGTAATACCCCGATCGTTCTTCGGCTGTGAACCCGTGATATTCGCCCCGGTAGTGCTCGGGCATGGTGCTGACCGGAGTCGACTGGTACGTAGGCACTCCGGCACGACACGGGCTGGAAGAGGTGCGCGGAGGCATCCGTGGGGGCAAGATACCGTACTCTCTGCCACTGTACGGAAGATGCTGCGGTGGGGGCATTCTCTCATTCGATTGCACCGATTGCGACCTCACGACTTCACTCCACGCTGCGTCGCGTAGTTCAGGGGTATGTGTTTGTATATGTGTATGTGTGCGCGTGTGACAACTAGATACCAGTGTCGGGGTTGTGTTGTAGTAACCAGATGGTGTGGAATGAGTTGGATGGGGAAACGGATACGGCGATGAATCGCGATACGTGCGATATCCCGGAGGCTGCACCGGTCCGATGCAGTCCATTCGTGTCGTGTGTGGAGGAGAATAATACTCTCCCCCAGCCGCACAGAAACGTTCGCCTGTATTTTCGTATTTTCTCGGCTCAAGACACACCTTTCGATGCCGAGTAGGAACCGGCGGTGCCATGTTATCGATTGGCTCAGACGACGAGTAGCTGGACCTTCTAGTCTGCTGCTGTGCATTACTCATCATAGACTCTATCGTACGAAACGAGCTCTAACCACGAAACAGCGTTGCTCATTTGTACGAATGTACGTCCAATCACAGGATCTCTCTCTGTGGTTCAGCCGAACTCGGACTTCGCAGTCGGTCTTGACAAAACCTCACCGGAAGGAACGAATCCTCACGGGGCCGTGCCCTACAATCTCATTCTTGCCCGGCATGCGTGCAGGCTTGCTAGGAAAAAGTGATCCGCAGAATTGAAAAATTCAGCATGATAATTCTGTTTAGGTCAGAGCTCGCTCGACCTGCAATGTCGGGCTTAAGCTTCTTAGTTTTCGATTAGAGGGGAAAACAACTTGTGTAGGAACGTTTACATCATTGGTTCGCGGATAAACACATCCAATTTCCTGCAGTCACGATCACATATAACACATATGCCAAATGGGACTCTTGAAAATGGCGGGCTGACTAAGAGGAGTGGAGCCAGCCATCTCCGACATCTTTATTTTATATGTATACATATTGCAGCTCTTTTTCATCTTTACGCTTAGGAGAAACCTAACACGCACGTCAGCATCATTGGGTAGGAGATTTACGTTCACCCTCCAAATATAGGCAATTTAGATGCTGCTTCAAAAGCACAAGAAACCCATTGGGATAGGCATATTCTACTGCCGCAAACTCGGCACGTCCGAAGAATACGAGAGGTAGTAGCTCTAGCTAGCTATTCTAGTCTCCAACGATCGTTGCGCTCCATATGTACTTCGCCCTTCTTCCACGCCGTCCTATTCCCGATAAGGGCTTGCGTGACCATGGCAACAGATTTGGAATCGTTTCTCAACACGGCCATATTCTTCGCCATTGTCAGCGCCGCGGTGTATGTTCTGTTGATTCGACCCATCTTGCCGCACGCCCAGCTACCTACCGCCACGCAACCACGGCGGACGGCCCAGAACGATGAACACGGTGGTATCGATCCTTCACGGGTGGCAATCCGGTCGGTGACGAAAATTTGCACGGATGCACCGCCACACTTGGAACCCAATAGCCGATTGCGCACCAACGCACACGGCGCCAACGTTCTGATTGACGGTCTATTGGCGTTTCAGCATACGCGAGCGGCAACGTACCGACAGAACCTATCGCAAGGCACGGATACTAACGCGATCAATCGCAAAGATCGCGCTCGAATTTTATCACATTTTTTGAAGGATGGCGCTCTTGCCGCGCCTCCCGAAAAAGGTAGCACCATTGCGATTTCGGTACCGGAAAATGAAGTGGGCTGTACCAAATTAAAGCGCATTCTTTATTTACTGGGAACTTATTATAATGTTTTTGTGATCCTGGTGGGGGATGAAGGATTTGTGGAAATAGACCGAGACGAACGTCTTCGGGAACTGCGGGCAGGAGGAGGCGGTGTTCCTGTTGAAGTAATTCCAGATCACCGAATCGTAGCTACCACCACTGTTCCGGGTCGGGTGGCCTTTGTACGGCAAGTGCAGCGCATAGAGCTGGTTTTAGATTTTGATTCAGAGATCTATAACAATCTCACACGATTTGGACACCGGGTACTGGTGTACGGAGCTGGCACCGAGGTCGAACACCAGGCTTCACGACTTGGAAATGATTTTCTCTCCTGAAACTTTTGCTCGAGATAAATCCCTTCGACTGCTAGAAATAACAGAAACAATAAAATCATCGATTTTTGAAGGCGCTGAATCTCTTGATCGTAGTTTGTAATGTATCTTATATTAACAAACAGATAGCTTGCATGATATCTACGGCGTGCAATACCTCTCCACAATTCTCGTTAACCGTTGGATCCTTCAACATCTATTAAAAACTCAGCCTTACGATAGGATCTGAATGTGAACTTCACGTCAGCAACTGTGAATAAGCCAGAATGTAAATACTGAAATTGCGATCGATAGTGATGGAATCTAGTGATTACGCTAGAAAATTAGAAAAGATAGCTTCGGTTCGACCGAAACACTTGCGCTTCTAATCCTCTGAGGGTTCCTCTGCCTTCTCCTCGCCTTTGGTCGATAGACCGGCAAGCGCTTCCGCCGCTTCGTCGGCTGCTTTTCCGCCGTCCTCGCCCGGCTTGTCTTCACCGTTCAAAAGTGCTTGCATCTCACCTTGATATTTCTCAAAGGCCGCTTTAAATTCCAGTGCTTTGTCCGAGTCGCCGAAACGAATGGCAAAAACGGTTTCGACCAACTCTCCTCCAGCGAAATCGAAAGCTGACCAGACCCAAGACCGGTCGTTTCCAGCGTTTGGTTTCAGTACACAGCGAGGGTCCAATGCATGATTGGCAATCACTTTCATTGTCTTTTCCTGGCGCATCAACACGCGGATCCGTTGATGCTCACGGTGACGCAAAATGCGAATGTCTCCAATTCCTCGTTCTCGCCATGACTTAGTTCCGGTCCCTTTATCTAGCAAGGTCTCTCCGAAAATGAACAGCTTCGATCGTTGCGAAAATAGAACTTCCTAAGAAAACAGGAGCAAACGAGTTTCAGGAATAGAGATTTTTAAGAGGAGAGCCGAAAGATCAAGCCACGGTGCTTCTCCACTTACCTCCTCTTCTTCTCCCGACTTCACTTCAACTTCTTCAAGTTTGACCTGACAACGGAACGAACGAAAGATAGGAAGGTTAAAAGGAATGAAAAGTCAAAGAAATGGAGGGTTGTGGTAGGGTTTCTACGCAGCTTCTACAGCGGCGTGCAAAGGCGTGTGCAATGACCAGCACGGTTCGAGCGAAATCACTTACCACTGCTTCAAAGGTAGCGGTGCTCTCTTCTTCAGGTACATTCTCGCCACCTTCTTTTGTTTCAACCACCTCTGCAGGACTCTCGTTGGGAGTTTCCGTCGGTGTTTGGGCTTCTTCACTCATGGTCCTGTCTGGTTTTGTAAATTTCACTTCCGAAAACGAAAGGGATCGTTGCCGCCGTTCAATTGTGGGAGGCGCGCTCAAATCACCGTCAGCGAAGTAATAAAAGCGTCTGGCCTTCACACCGTAGTTAGATGTGTCTCGTGATCAACTGTGCTTTTATTGTTAGATTTACAAAGGATGAAACAAAGTATATGCACCTAAATATGTACTCACAAAATTAAAGCGTCCACGCCACGACCCAACTTGAAGCGGCTAATTCTGACCGAATACCTCCGGTCTTCCCTCGCCACAAAACCAGGTTGGCAGTAGCATATCGAGACATTCGCTTTCTGTCTTTTTCTTTCATCAGGAATTGTTTGGATAGCGCCACTTTAGGTTGTAGAGGAGAGAGGCCGTGAACCGGTGTCATGGAAGGACTACGAATGGAAGAACGCAGCCTTAATCGTCCTCAGATTCCGCGTTCTGGAGATCGACATTGCTTAACTTGGTGCCGGATGTCTGGGCGGCAAGGAATGGTACCACCTCCACGATCCGGTGCAGCGAGTGTTGTAGTCAAAGGCCGTCTCTACGTCTTTGGGGGATACGGCGGAGGTACAGGCCGACTGGATGACTTCTTCCAGTACAGTTTCGAAACTGGGCAATGGGACGAAGTCAAAGTGCTTTCCGAAGCAAAACCAGGTCGTCGCGAGAACAACGGTGTAGTAATTTCGGATAGTAGCCGATCCATTTATCTATTCGGCGGATATAATGGAAGCTCTTGGTTAAATGACTTGTGGAAGTTTGACATCGAAAGTCAGCGATGGACGTGCATTCAAGAATCGTCAGATCCGGACCGAGCGGATGACGCAAACGCGGCTTCAGGGGATGTTCCTGCCGGGCATCAAGTAAGAGGCAAGGCTCCAAGTCGTCGATTTGGTTACGTATCGGTTGTTCATGAAGGGAAGTTTGTTTTGTTTGGGGGGTTTGACGGCTCACGCTGGTTAAACGACATGTTTGAGTTTGATTTCTCCACCAAAACTTGGTCGGAAATCGATGCGAAAGGTTCGCTACCGAGTGTGCGTTCCTGTCCTGCATGGGCCAAGGATGAGACACATGTTTACATTCAGGGAGGATATGACGGTGTTGAGCGTAAGGCTGACTTTTTCGCTTGCGATTTGGCAACCTACACGTGGACCGAGCTACCGTGCTATGGAACTCCTCCTTCTCCAAGATATTTTCATTCCTGCTGCCTGTACGGTAACAAAATGTACTGTTACGGGGGATACTCCGGAAGTGAGCGGTTGGCGGACATGTTCGCATACGATTTTGAGGTAAGCGGTTGAAATCGTGAATTTCAGCATTCATCGTTTTGATGCTTACAGCACTCTTTTCTTTATTCGATGAACAGACGAATCATTGGGTCCAAGTCGATTGCTCCAGTGGAGATGCTCCCAGCGGGCGTTCGTCTCTGGTAGCACAGGTATACGAAAATTGCCTCTACGTATTTGGGGGCTACAATGGAGCTACGGTACTCAATGACTTCTACAAATTCCGGCTAAAACCCATTTTAATGCCTCCACCTACGCTCGTTAACGACTTTTCCAGAATGATAAACAATCCTGACCTTTCCGACGTGCGATTTCTGGTCGAGGGTAAAGACGTTTTCGCTCATCGCTCTGTTCTGGCTTTTCGTTCGGAGTACTTTCGGGTTATGTTGTGTGGTGGCATGAGGGAAAGTTTGGCTCGTCAAGACGCTGGGACTTCTTGTGTGCCCAGTCACGACCTTCAAGCAATTGACCTTCCAAATGTATCACACTTGGTCTTTTTGAAAGTTCTGGAATTTCTATACACAGACTCAGTAAAGGACGTCTCACTTGAGACCGGTATATATCTGCTCATTGCGAGTGAGCAGTTTATGCTCGATCGGCTAAAGGCCCTCTGCGAAGATTTGATTAGGAGAGACATTCAAGTTGAAAATGTTATTGGTATATTGGCCGCCGCGCACAGCCACCATGCGGCAGGGCTCAAGGATATCGCGTTAGAGTATATTATGCGAAATTTGAATGATCCTGTGATTATGGCAGGTCTCGCTGACTTGAAGTCAGAGCCAGATTTGCTGCTGGAAATTATCCAGCGCAACACCAGCACATCACCGACTACCCGCACAGTCGGCTCTGGAGGCTTCCACGGCATAGCCGATGGCCCCTTTGGAGGTGGATCAGAATGGAGCGCCAGTCGATAAACTTGCCCTCGCCTGATGTAACAATTTGAAGCAAAGCCTCAACACTGAATATATAACAATCAGACTACTGTGTTAAAATAGCATGCCACTTTGGTGCCTGGTAAGGAACTTACCCTTTGTCAGACGGCAATCATTTCCTTATCCGCATTGGCTACTGACAGGAATGTTTGTTTCCGCTTACAGTAAGCTTGTCATCGGACCGTGATCACCTTATCTGTGACGGAGTTTCACTTGAGACGAAACCCTACTCCCAGTCAGGGGAAATACAATTTTGTGACCGTTTGTAACAACGATCATTGACTGCGAATCTCCCATTCAGGGCAAAGTCATTCACTGTCTGTCAATTCGTAGTCAGAGTAGCAAGAGACTTGCCTGATTTTCCGTTCCAATCTCTTCTCTATTCCTAGCAAAAGCGTGCTGTCAAGAAAAGAGTTCAACCAAGACGTCTTTCACATGAGCGGCACAATTTTTGTTACGGTCGGAACAACCCTGTTTGAGGCGCTGATACAAGCTGTTTCCACGGATGATGCTCTACAAGGGATGGTCGAGAACGGGTATTCCAGTTTAGTCATTCAATATGGGAAAGGCGCCAAGCCGCCAATCCTGTCTTCGCCATCTCTGAATGTTGAGGTATATGCGTTCAAGCCAAACTTGACGAGCGATATGAAAGCGGCGGATTTGATCATTAGCCACGCTGGTGCTGGGACAGTAATGGAAGTACTGCGTCTTAAAAAGCGAGCCGCGGTTGTCATCAACACAATGTTGATGGACAATCATCAGACAGAACTTGCCGATGCTATGGGCGAGCGACATCACATACTTGTGGTGGACAACCCCTCTAAACTATGTGATCCTACGATGTGGAAATCTTTTGAAACGTTTCGTCCTCTTCCATACACAGGAGGCAACGACTATGACTTTCCACGGTTATTAGACGCTTTTATGGGAGTAACTAAAGAGACATAAGGACAATGTAAATTTGTGCTTTACATCACTACAAAGCAGGCTTTACTTTTTGGCGGCCCGGGCCGCTTCTCGAGCCTGTACCTTAGCCCAAGCGTCGCGCTTGCGCTGCCCTTGAGTTTTCTTTTCCACCTTTGGCGGCTCAATCATAGTCTTGACTTTTTCGGCAATGTTCAGCATTTTCTCCATATCGCTGTCGTATTTTTCGTGGAACCTGTCGTACGCCTCTTTCCATTCCGGCTCTAATTTTGCGGCTTCTTCTTTATCCATCATTCGAACCTCTCCCCACTTATCACTGATTTTCTTGATCTCCAACTGATCGGTCGACATGTCCGCCTCTTCGATCATTGCCCGGGCGGCAGTCTGGTGACGTGCATGTCGTGGAGCGACGCCTAGAAATTCACGAGGCAGAAAATCATATGAGAACACTATCGTGCAGGCCAGATGGATGCGGTCTTTCTCACTCCTTTTCCAATATGAGGCTTGCGCTACACATATGAAACGTCAAACGTTCGGTTCCACGTTCATATCTCGCGGTCTTTGCCACAAGCACACGTAGAAAAAAACGATTCCGGTTCCGACATCATGTATTTTTTGGCGAAAACAGGAAACAACAAGAAGCACCATACCCCGTCTCCGCAATATTGTGGTTCACTGAAACATACCGAAGGATGCAACACCGACAAGCAAGCTAGAAAGGAAAAACGCAGTCTTCATGATACTGCCTACTTTCGAAAGATGGAATGTGCTGTGTCTTGCGAGAAGAGGCTGGGATGATGGGCATACATTTTTCATTTTTATGTCAAACCTAGTAGGAAATCGACGTTCCTATCTCCATGTGCCGCTCTAAGACTACAGCTAACAAATATACTGGAATCTAGAATGCTTCTTTATTTTTTCTGTCTATCACGTACTCTGTAGAACACCACCTGCGGTTCTCTGACGTACTTTCGACCGCTCATTCTCCAACACAGCGCTCCCGCAGGCCATCACGCCGCCCAGCGAGAGTAGGCCTTGGGTCGCTCGAGCCGACGCTGACCAAAAACATCAATAACAGAACCGCAGCCTCCCGTTGCTCACTTCTGTCCATTGTCCTAAAAGTCCCTTCCCATGCGTGTGTTGGTACTTCTTTCTCTCCTTTTTATGGGGGCCTCTGCTTTCGGTAGGTAGACAGACAGCTTGTAGAAAGGTGTAGTAAAGGGACACCCAATAGGACCTATGTTATTGGACTGGCCTTGAAAAGCCCGCAGTAAAATTCCATCCTCGCTGTGGGATACAGTAGGACCTGCGATTTGGCAGCTATTCTTGATAGTCAACATCAAAGAGGCTCTGTTGTCCGATATTTTTCTGATTGATTTCGGTGTTGTTCGGATATAGTATTCTGTAGTTTCATTGCAAGTGCCTGAACTCCCCGAAAACCCTCTCAACGAATACTAACTCTGGCGTTCTCGTGTGTTGCAGTCACTGGAGGTAGCTCCTTTGTTGGACGGTCTATCTCGCTGATGGAACCTTCGTCAGTTTCCCGTGGTACGCCTGCGAGCCGCTCCGAACTCAACATGATGCGACACCGTCACGGATTCAAGAAGCTTAGTAAGCCTGCCGATCAACGCAAGGCCTTGTTACGAGCATTGACTACCGAAGTAATTCGACACGGACGCATCAAGACCACGCTCGTGCGGGCCAAAGCTGTCCGTAAGCATGTGGATCATATGATTGAATTGGGAAAGCGCGGTGACTTGCACGCCCGTCGTCAGGCCCTTGGCTGGGTGTACGATAAAAACCTGGTCCATTCCTTGTTCGAGGCCGCCCCGGATCGTTACGGTGAACAGAACGGAGGGTACACACGTGTTCTACGAACTGTAGCACGACAGGGAGATAACGCCAAGATGGCGATTATTGAACTAGTGTAAGCAATTTAAGTATTCTCTTAAAGCTGAAAATTATGGTAGTTCGAATCTGTAGATGATGAAAATCCACCCACTCGCTAGCTAGCAGGGTTACCCTGAAGCATTTCACAATCATCTGTGGAAGGAGTGCATGTGTGCTTGCGCCTGTGCCATTGAAAGATTTGTCGTTAATGTATTTGATTGACAGTGAAAAACTATGCACACATACCGTATCATTTGCAGAAATAACTATTGATTAATTGTCTTGGATTGTTCAAAGCAGCTCACAGCCAAGCTACAAACAGTCAACAGCTGCAATTGCTCATCTCCTCCCTCAATCATATTCTTCTCTGCTTCAGCGATTCGAATTGCTAGTTCGGCCTTGGACAGTTCGTTCAAGTCCTGGTCAGTGACGAGCTTGGGCACGAGAGCTGACAGTAGCAACTGAGCCGAAAATCCTTCCGCACTTAGAGTTTCAACCACTTTCTCCATCGTGTCGAAGGAATTAGAGAGGAGAGCTGTCCAAAGCATATCCACAATAGCTGGTGGTGGTAGACCGGCGATTTCGGCCAAGGCAGCCTTGTCCACCTTGGCACCACCAGCTGCCAACGAGTGGACCGACTGCAAAGTTGTCACGGCCTGACGCATGTCACCGTCCGCATATTCTAAAATGTCGTCCAACAAGTCTTTCTCGGATTCGGAGCAATTTTGTTCGTTGGCGATCCATTCCAGTCGGGCTTTCATACTGCTCGGAGGTAGGGATTGGAATCGAAATTTAGCGCAACGCGAGGCTAGGGGTTCTATTACCCGCGTGACGTAGTTGCAAATTAGAATGAAGCGAGTTATCTTGGAATGGGCTTCCTGAAACGCAAGTAAAGAGAATATGTAGCACAAAACGTTAGCCCCGTCTCAGTATGTTTTGTCGAACAAAGCACAACAAGCTTCATCATAAAAGACGACTTACAATGATTCGTCGTAGAGCAGCTTGTGCGTCGGGTGTGACTGTATCGGCCTCATCAAGAATGATGATCTTGAAAGGAGGATTGGGATAGTTCTCCATATCGTCTGTCTCCATCTCATCGCTACCAGCGTCTTTCTTCTTGAGAAAGAAGCTCTTGGTGGACGAAACGTTACTGTTTCCTTTCGCCACGGTCAAACTAGCAAAATGCTTGATTTTGTTGCGCACTACGCTTATCCCACGCTCATCACTTGCGTTTAACTCTAATACACGGCGACGCCATTGCGAAGGATGCCAGAGTTGACGACACAACGCCAAAGCTACGGAAGTCTGTTTGATTGGTTGCGAACGTGAGAAGAACGAAAAGATATAATAACAAAGACGAAATGGTATCAAATCGAGTCTGAGTTTGTACCTTTCCACTGCCGGGAGGCCCATAAAGTAACAGATGTGGCAAGCGGCCGGTGGTAACCGCGTTCTGGAGTGTCGCGACGACTTCGGTTTGATGCGACACTTCCTGTAACGATTTCGGTCGATACCGTTCCACCCAGGGCCTGTTATCCTGGACCAGAGTAGGCTGGGTGGCTAATTCGTCAGACATGGTGATGAAATGTAAAACACTGGCTAGAAGAAAATGTTTATCGTCACGACCAACACTAACTGTAATGCCAAATCTTCTTCATTGTGGTGGATTGACAGTGAAAAAGGGATGCGGAAGAAAATCGGTGCAAACGCGCGCCTGTCGATTTCGCGCCACTCTCGTCAGAAACATCGGGGTAGCCTTGCAAACCCTATGCTAGGAATATCAAACTATCGCTCTCTACTCGTATCCGCAAGATTTTGGAATGAACAAAATCAGAATTTACTAGACTGCAAAATACACTCCGAAAATTTAGCCATAGACTATACTGAACATTATGTGTCCAGGTAGTCATCGAGTAGGGGACACATCCCCTTCGCTTAGGATTCAAGGATGTGAGCTTGGTCCCAATCCAAGCATTTCTTCGCCAAGGCTTGGTGTAGCTCCTGTGCGCGCATTACTTGGTCTGACGGTACCAACATTTCGTACACAAACCCACCGTCTAAAGTTGGAGTGATGACAGATGCAAAAGTGCGACCCAACGGCAATGGGTGTGAGGGGTGGCCGTGAAATGCCGCCAGAGGATGGCATCCAAATTGGATCTTCCACAGAGGAAATTGTCCCCAACTAGTAGTCGAAAACGACGGAGTTGACGAAATCCTTGAGATGGTGCTAAATTCATTGCCCAAACGAGATTCCTGTAGGCCACGAGGAACCTCCAAAAGTCCCGCAACAAGAGCTCTTCGGATGGACATGGCCGCTAACCCTAGTTCGGCTACCGTAATTGCGGAGCGCACGCAAGAAGTAGCAAGGTCGGCTGTCACGTGGGTGATACCGTTGCCGAACAGGTTCTCTTGCACGTCAAATTTCCCTCTAAGGTTGACAACCATTCGAATAGCGTGATTCGGCTCGTTCGCCAAGTTCCGTTTCAGAAGCCAACCAAAAGCTGTTAGCATATCGTTTGTCGAAACAAAAGCAATATTATCATCAACTGCTTGTGCAAATAAGGATCTTCCCAGCAATTTCATTGCTAAAACAAGTTCCGGGGGAAAAGCTAGGCGAACATATTCATGCTCAACTCGAGCAGGTTCAATGTTTAGGGCAGGGGACAAAGCAGCTTGTTGCATACAGTTAGCGTGCCACAAATCTTGCAAAAACCGAGGCACGTATGTCTGTTCGATCACGGGTACAAAAGAAGCATGCGGCTGCATTGTTTGCTCATCATTGCGCTGCAGTCCCATAAGTAAGGCCAAATCTACTGTCATCATTCCAGAAACCGTTGCTTGAGATCGGTCATTGCTTTGGCTTTCTCCTTTTATTTCTTTCATGATTGATACCTTCCGCGGAAGTTTTGCATTTTGCTGAAGCTTTTCCCAACGACGAGTGTAACGATGGCTCCAACGAGAAACAAAATCGACACAAGATGCCGTGTCTCCTAGAACGTGGTTGAAATTGATTCCCAACGCTGTTCCGCCACACTCAAAATTAGTAACGCGAATTTTTAGTAGACTTCCCGGGTAATCGGTAAAGTCATGGGTGTCGTTTTTTTTCGGTCGATGCGGAAACAGAGTATCAAAAATCGGTAGCAACACCGGGTGCCCGTTGCCTGCCTGATGCGTGTGGCCCCATGCTTGATCTTGCCACTCTGAGAAACTCATGTTTATTGTTCCAAAAGAAATTGGTACCGTATCGTTCGGACTGCATTGTATAGACATGTGTTGATACAGACGTCCACCTGTTTGCGGAAAATCCTCGCGTAAAATCCCTTGCAAGGATTCCAATAATCGTGCTTCGTTGAGCGCTCGCTTGAAAAAGTAAGCGAACGGTAGCTGTTCATGACGGAGGTGAATGTCGACCAACGTCAGAGGAATGCGATGGGACCGGCTGTTCGTGCGTACGTTATATATATCGTTGGTGAGAACTGATACAGACTCGGGATCTCTCGCCGTTGACGGTACTTTCGGTTGGTGAACGCTACTCCAGCAAGCTTTCGAAGCACGGAGCAGCCGACTATTGGGAACAGTACGTAGACGCTGTACCGGAATCGCTGGCAGATTGCCTTGTGCTTGGCAGATGAGTACTTGTGGTCTTCGCTTAAGCATGCTCAGTTGTCTCGCTGATCGACAAGGGAAATTTGACAAATAAACCCCGATGTTTGACCAAGGTGGCTTGTTTGTATCTTGATCGAATCGGTCGGCACCTCAGAAAAATACAACTGCGCCGGTGGTGGTGTTACAATCAGCGAGTCGTGATTTGTTAGTTTTACTATTAGCATGACTTCGTGACTTTGCGTTTCGCGCCATTTTTACTGTAGAAATGCCTCATGTCAGGCATGAACTAGACGTGATATCGTGTCCCACACGACAGGAACAAAGATGGACAAACTGTTACAGTTAGCAAGGAATGTTAACAGGGGCGCAAGTTCTGACAGTTTGACTGTGGTTGTACAGGGGCCGGCCCCATGCACAAAATCATTCGTCTCATCGCCGTAAAGCGAGATCGACTGTTAACCCTTATATTAGCTGCCTCTTGAGAAAGCGTTGACTGTGAAGTTTAATCTCTCAAGAGTTTTGTTGTCAAATCGAATCCCCACGTCGAACACATTTATTGTAATTGCATCTGTCGATCGAAATCATGAAAACTCATTTTCCCACGAAAATGTTTGGAACAGTCCTTTGCTTTTGGTTCGTTGTATGGTCAGAATGCGGTTCCTTTGTTACGGCGTGGGGAAAGGAAGGCCACGAGGTTGTTGGAAATCTTGCCTGGAAGTTGTTGTCGGAACAATCGCAAAGCGCCGTTCGGAATATTCTACAGGATGTCCCTATCCCCGACAACTGCACCGCTTGTTCTCCATTGGGACAAGTTGCGGACTGGGCCGACACAGTCCGGCGTACGCATGAGTATTTTTGGAGCGGACCGCTTCATTACGTGGACGTCATGGACGAGCAGATTCAAGGAGGTTGTCCTGTTCGCAACGAGACACAAAAGATTAGCCAAGATGAGTGCCGATTCGAGTACGAACGGGATTGCGCAAACGATATTTGTGTGGCTGGAGCGGTGGTAAACTATACACGGCATCTACAGAAGTTTCGTCGAGATGAGACTCGTGAATACGGCGATGAGCTGCTGGTTCGCGACAGTCTCATGTTCTTAACTCACTTTGTTGGCGACCTTCATCAACCTTTACATGTTTCTCGATCGTCGGATCGGGGTGGTAATTCCATCCACGTTGTGTACAGCCCCGGAAATGCAGACACTGCTCCCAAAGACGGACGCTTGGGCTATCTTCGAGCTGGTCGACACCATCACGTTGACAATCTACATGCCGTTTGGGATACCGGGATAATCGAGACCTGCGTCAAGCTCAACTACAAGGAATCGAGAGTTCTCTGGGAAAAAGTCTTGTACGAACGCATTATACAGGCGCAAGGTACAGGGGAATGGGACGTATGGACATCCTGCCCTAATGGTGCTCAGCAGACATGCGTGTCAGAATGGTCCGAGCAATCTCTCGAATACGCCTTGATATGGGCGTATCGGAACGTCGACGGAACCGCCATCGGTGACGGAACGCATCTCAGCCATGCGTACTATGAAACGCGATTACCGTTTGTGGAGCATCAACTTACTGTTGCGGCTGCACGTTTGGCTACGACTCTTGAAATTTCATTTACACAAAACGTTGCGTGATAGTGCTAACTGTAAACTATGTAAGTATTTCTTCACTGTGTGTCCTTTGTCAGAGTGAACTTACAGTTAGTAGTGAACGACGGCACGAAGACAATTGCCAGCATGCATAGCATTGATGGCATCGTTGGTTTTTTCAACCCCATGGAAAACATGCGTAATAAAATGGTCGATCGGTAAGTTCCCATCCAGATGCTGTCGAACCAATTTTGGGACATCGGTTCGACTTTTGTAGCCTCCAAATGCAGTGCCTTTCCAGATGCGACCAGTTACGAGCTGGAATGGACGAGTTGAAATTTCATGGCCAGAGGCAGCCACTCCTGTTGAGAAATAAAGAGACAGTTGAGGGATATAAGTTTTTGGGTGCCACAAAGTAAATGACGTGGCATCACGTCTTATAACCCTTACCGATAACGCAAGAAGTGCCCCAGCCACGATGAGCACATTCTAACGCAGCACGCATGACTGAAGTGTTTCCCGTACAGTCAAAAGTGTAGTCAACACCCCACTGGGTTAAATCGCCTGCAATATACTGCTGAACAGGCTTGTCCAGCTCGGCGCTATTGACACAATCGGTGGCTCCAAGGTCTACTGCCGCCTGGAATTTGGATGCGTTGATATCTACAGCAATGATGCGACTAGCGCCAACCATTTTCGCAGCTTGAACAACAGCCAACCCCTGATAAAAAGATGCCATGACCTTAGAAACAATAATACAGCACAAACCGAATCGTGAAACGCGGCTACTTACGACAGCACCAAGTCCGAAAACAGCGACTGACGAGTTGGGCTCGACCTTGCAAGTGTTGAGAACAGCTCCAAGGCCAGTTGAAACTCCGCAACCAAATAGGCACATCTTTTCCAAAGGCGCTTCAGGAGCAATCTTGGCGCAAGAGATCTCGGAAAGGACTGTATATTCCGACATAGTACTGCATCCCATGAAGTGGTAAATAGGATTTCCGTTTTTATCCTTGAAGCGAACCGTATTATCGGGCATGACGCCTTTCCCTTGGGTCCCACGGATAGATGGGCAAAGGTTAGTTTTAGGACTTTGACAGAAGATGCATGAGCTCTCCGCACACTGCGGCGTGTAGCATCTTCGTAAACCAGAATCATTTAAAAAAGACAAACGAAAAGTCAGTAATCATGTGAACCGACCATATCAAGATCTATTCAAGATCACTCACGGAATGACATGGTCGCCAGGTTTAACAGTGGTTACACCTTCTCCGACGGATTCGACGATGCATCCAGCTTCGTGACCAAGGATACAGGGGAATAGACCTTCTGGGTCTTTTCCCTCTAGTGTGTAGGTGTCTGTATGGCACAATGCATTCGCCACCACCTTGACGCGTACTTCGCCTGCTTTCGGTGGATCCACTGTTATCTCCTCCATAGTTAACGGTTCCTTGGCAGCCCGAGCAACCATTGCTTTGCATTTGATTGGTTTACCCACCATTTCACTAAGATTACCAGCCTCCCTTTCAACCATCCGAAGTTCTGCTTTACCAGCAGCTTTTCGGAGCCGACTGGCATGGAACCCGATATGGTCCACAATAAAGGCGGCAATAAAATGGTACGAATGGTCGTGTCCGTCTTGCCGACGAACCGTTAACTTTTGGCCAACTTCTTCGGCAGCCTTCTCAAAATCTTCCACTAAAAGCTGCCCCGCATCGCGAAATTCGTCGTTTGTGCCCTCATCTATTAGAATATCGTCAAAAATGGAACCTGTCCCACTATTTTTTAGAAGCAAAGTAGCATCGTGAGGTTTGCCTGCATCGACCGATCCGAAATAGTTTTTGAAGGCTTTTTCACCCCAAGGGCAGGCAGTGGGATGGCAAATGGGAGAAAAAGCTGAAACAGACGCCCATGATCCAGCAGGAGCTTTCAACGCCAGCGTGAGAGCGCCGTGTCCTCCCATCGAATGACCGCATATCGAACGCACTCCATTGGCGCCAACTCCCCATTCAGATTCCACCAGAGCGGGCAACTCCTTGGAAATATACGATTCCATATTGTAGTTGGCATCCCAAGGGGCGTTCGTGGCATCTACATAGAAGCCACCTCCAGTCCCTAGATCGTAACTGTCATCGGATGGAATGTCTTCCCCACGGGGAGACGTATCTGGCATGATCATAGCGATGCCTTCCTCCTCGGCTCTCGCAAAGGCGCTACCACCAGCCTTTTGGCAAAAGTTTTGATCTGTGCATGTCAGGCCGCTTAGCCAATCTGTGAACAAACGCAACAATTTTTCGGCAAAGCAAAATCTGTGTAAGAATACTGCGTTGAAATACGATGTCGGCTCCCACTCATCATCTGAGCATCAGAACTTACAGATCGCAGGAAGTGGTGCTTTGTTCGTGCCAATCTTGTAAACGGAAGGCAGAAAAATGGCAAAAATCATATCAGTGTTGGTGGACGACGACTTGTGCTTGACTCGATGCAACAGACCACCTTTGGTAGTGACTGCCGTCGTGGAGAGTATCTCGATCTCGAACTTTTTGTTGGACATTTTGAAAGAGGACGTTGTGGTTCTGCTCGGTTTCTTTCGAGTTGTTAAGAAGTTTGTTGGTTCAAGAAACGCTTTTACAATACTGAAACAGAGGACCGCTAGTATTATGGACTTCAGATGGAGTCGACTGTGCAAATGTAGAACTATCATCATGTGAAAAGACACAGTTCGTGTTTGCTGGATCGTACTGACTGTGACTTCGATGGCGATCCAAGATCCGATTCGAATTGTGCGGTGGCAAGCTGCGTACTAACTACGAAGTTGCCATATTGACTGTGACACCAATCCAAAGAATACCCGGGATACCTTTTCTTCTTTTTCCCGGGTCAGACGTAAGCGATGGATGAAGCTAAAAAGTGAAAATTCTGTACCTATCTGCAAAAGTGTGAATTCAGAAGCTCATAGTAACAGCAAGTTTGGAATCAAACCATTTACATTAATCACAATAAAAAATTATAATCAACTACAGGCAGACACAAACCAGTATTTTACTCTAAATAAACCAATTTGGATACAACTCCTTTGTCGCCCATCCGGAATGAATGGTAGATTGTTTGATAAATGCGCGGGCAGTCTCTACCCTGCGCCTTGTTGGTGCTAGAGGGGCTGCCTTGTTATAAGTTGAGGACGGCGCAATCCAATAATAACTTTGCGTTCTTCATCTAATCAGACCATTCAAAAGATCAGACAGCTGAAACGCTTCAGAAGGGTCAACAGCAATAGTTCGGACCCCGCAGGTTTTGTTGCAATCCTCCACAACAATTTCCGTGTCATCAAAAAACAAAATTTCTTTCGCGTCAACACCGAAATGGCTTTTGATCTCTTCCATGTGATGTCGTTTGATCTTTTTATTCTCTTCCATCCCATCGAAATGCCATCGCGGATTGTAAGCAACAATGAAAAAGGACCGAGCAATAAGAGCGGAAAATGTTGTGTCCACCAATGCTTTCGCTAGCTCGCTGCCCAAAATGTGGGTCTCACGTTTAACGTCGCCGCTGAATTCAGCTTCGTCGGAATGAGTTGCTATTGCTAGACCGAAGCCATAGTCGAACAACGCTGGAATCAGCTCAGAAAAAGCAGGGCTCGCTTTGGAAATGTAAAACTGTAAATCATTTCGACGCAGTCGGCCACGGCTAAGCATCGCCACGGCCGTCTGATCCATATCAAAAGCAACGACCTTGATGTGATCACGACGAAGCAGCCGTATACACTCCTCGACAACTGGATTCATTTAGCTAAATAACAGTGAAGAATGAACGCTGACGACGGGTAAGACAGTGCATTTCTTGAGATGTTCTACTATCTCATAGTACAAAGAGCAATATCCTTCTCCCGTCGGTTCTATTCCTTGCCTCCAACAACCACTTATCATGCTCGACATCATGGTCTCTCTTTAAAACTTACTGCGCGCTTACAGTTAAGTGTGAATACAGGTAGGAAAGTCAGAAAATATAACCATAGTCGAAAGACTGTCGTCCAGACAAACAATCTCATAGAATTGAGATAAGTCCTACTCATACTCCAAAGCCAATGTCAAAAATGAAGTAGAAAGTCGACCAAGTGCTACTACCCTTAAGGCTAATCTCAAGCTCGTTCATCGACAAAGAAAGAACAGTCTTTTTGTTATTGTTGACCATGACTTTTAAACACTCAAGTTAGATATAATCGAAATCTGCCGATGCTCCGCACTTGATTGATCGTACAATTCATGAAGTCGAATAAAATATCGAATTACTTCTTACTTCGTGCTTCGCCTGCGCTAACATCAAGGAAATCTGGGATATACGTTTTTTTCCATAGTCTATAATGAGACGTCTTTTTCCAAACATAATAAAAGTCTATGATCTCCTGAGTTGATTTTGTCTTGATGAATTTGTGAATATGATAAAAGTCTTTGCCGTATTGTGCCATGGCACCTTCGAAAATAGCAATCTCATACGGCGACCATCGCTCAACTACGGTGGGCCTGCGCAATGGACTAGCTACGAACGCTAGGGCCGATACAGTTTCCAACGGAAACTGTCGTCTCGATGTGTCGTACCCATATGGCCCAAGCTGTGAAGTCGGCAGCAGCATCATGTGGCTTGCAAAGTCGATATAGTCCTCAACTATCTGATGTGCTGTATCGGTGTCGTTTATTTTGTAAATTGGCTATCGGTGAGAAACAGGCCAAAAAAGTCGTGGAGAGTCTAGAGAGCTGAAACTACCGTACCTTTCCACCTAGACCTTGATTTCCCATCGTCAACACCGTTTGTAGATCCTTCTGTATACCCATCCACTTCAGTGTGAACGCTTTCAACTTCGTCCGATCTATCGCCGTCTCTAAAACGTTTGGAGTAGTGATCGGTACCGTCATTATTGACGGGGCTGTCGTGTTCTCGCGGTCGTTTAGACCTGAGAGTCGTCCCGTCTTCTATCCTGTCATACTCTATCGCTGCTTCTTCAATTTTGCTCATTTATTGTGTTTACTGACTGTGAATGACACAAGCAAAAAGGACTTCGGTCGGTTCGAAAAACAAATAACTCGTAGCGATTTGCTTCGATGATAGCAACATACAACATATCGTGAAAGCTGTCCCAGGTTTGACTTTCTTTTCGACGGCGAAACTACACGTTCACCAAAATCGAATAGGTAAAATCCGGGTCATGCGGGACAAAAAGTGATGGAGGCAGTTCCGCACATCGAAATGCCTCGACCCGATTCACAGCAGCATGTCCACAATCTCAATCGCAGGTGTTTTCAGGAAGTAGATTAGACCCAGACTTCATCATGCCGGTACGTTCTTTGATGGTTTGGCGACTGAGAAACTCAGCGTCAACTAAAGAGTCGATTTACTCGCGGGATCACAGCGAAGCGGATATTTTCCATATAGTGCTTCTTCCGTGTCAATTTCATGCTGAGGTGATTCCATATTCTACTCCAGTTTTACCGCTGCTCTACCTACGACAGAATCGCTCGTGACCGGATTTCACGGTGAAGTTGAGTTTGTCCACTTTCACCGAAGTGATGAACATGAAGATTGTATGTGCTTTAAATGAAGTTTATCTTGCTTTCTACGAACGAATCGTGAAGTGCATTCGGTGGTGGTAATAGTGAAAGAGCGTTTAATTTCTTCTCAAAGTGGTGTGACTAATGGAGCGTGAAAGTGTCAGGTCACAAATACGCTCTGATAAAGTTGTCTTTCCTTTCGAACACCTGTCGAAATGAATCGCCATCCTCCATTGCAGCCATTTTTGCTAACACCTTCTCCTACTTGCTACTCTTTCTTCGATCCCCTTCCGCATACCGTACCATTTCCTCGATCTCCACCGGACAAACTCGCGTTGTGTATCGTAAATATACAACGACGTCACATGAATCAGATTTCACGCGATAAATCTGCAGACCTAACAATTTTAACTCTCTTGGGGGAGGGGTCGTTTGGTGCAGTATACAAAACACAACACAAACCGACAGGTGCCATCGTCGCCACAAAAATTATTCCGAATGCAGGTGGAACTGCGAGTGAAGATGAAAAGATCAAGGGCGAAATCGATATTCTGAGTCGGTGCGATTCACCGTACATTGTTGGCTACTTCGAATGTTTTATTAAATCTCCATCAAATAAACCGGGGGAAATGTGGATTGTTATGGAATACTGTGAGGGTGGAAGTATGACGGACCTACTGGAAGCAAGCGGGGCACAATCGCTACCGGAAGATTGCATTCGTGCAGTTTGTGCTTCCATTGTCTTGGGTTTAGAATATTTGCACGGTGTCGCGAATGTGTGTCATCGCGACATTAAATGTGGCAACGTTCTATTGACCGACGATGGACACGTCAAACTGGCAGATTTTGGTGTTTCTGCTGAGCTTACGAATACCCTCAACAAACGTAAAACCGTGGTCGGCTCTCCCTACTGGATGGCACCGGAAGTCATTCGAGAGTCACACTACGATGGACGAGCTGACGTATGGAGTTTAGGAATTACAGCAATCGAAATGGCAGAAGGCGCGCCACCGCACGTAAATCTGCATCCCCTTCGTGCCATTTTCGTGATTCCAACGAAACCAGCTCCAACGCTGGCAGATCCTGACAACTGGTCGCCGGAAATGTTAGATTTCGTCCGGTGCTGCTGTCAGAAAGACCCGAGCCAACGGCACGACTCAGCCTTGCTCAGCTCACATCCATTTGTGAAGCAAGACGTCATGGCACTGCGAGAGATGCATCGCGGAGCGACGTCTACAACAAACGCAGACGCACGGGCGAAATACCAGAAAATGGCGGATGCATCCTCCCGTAAGCCTGGACTCGCTGCAATTCTGAAGGTGATGTCTCGTTTGCAGAAGCGAATGAGCGCCATGAAAGAGAAACGAGGGAAAGAGCGCGACTCTGGAAGCTCAAATTCTGGGCAGTTTGAGAGCGGAAGTAGGACGGCTATGTCTGGAGATAGCGCACATGACATTGGCCAAGCAGCAACAATTGCAATGGGCGCTAGCACATCTGGATCCGTTGACCGCCTAAACACAGCGACGTCTTCTTTGAACATCGACGATGCGGCCACTATCTTCACACCTGACTCTGTTCGACTACGCCCGGGCGCTAGTCTACTCGAACTGGAACCTGACTTGGCGACTGACCAGCAGCTAAAATCTGATCTGGATATACTATCCCTGGCCTTCACTAAGCGCCTGGACGCTTTAAAAATGGCGCATGAGCTTGGCCAGCAAAAGCTTCTTGCAGAGGCCCGTCTTCGGAATCGAATCCCTTTGGATGTCAATGACCTTATGGAGAAGGCGGCTCGGCACCACGGAATGGATGATAGCGCCCGGAAAGCAATGTCAAAAGCTGCAGAGATTCCTTCAATTCGGGGAGTGATCGAAAAATTTGAAGCTGGTCGTCCGATGACGGATACTACTCCTGCGTTCGATGCTGATAAGGTTACGGTCCCGGATTTATCCAAGATGACCTCATCAATTACGAGTCCGCCTGAGCAATACCTGAGAGCTCCAGACGATAATCTTTTAGGGGCTTCCACGGAGCCAGAATCCGTTTCTGTTTCGTGATCTATCATGGAGATCATCGCTTCAAGGAAGAGTACAATCTATTGACCTTGGCGGCCAAGAGAGCCAGTACCAATCTTCGCTAACTTACCTAGAGATAGTTAATCTACTTGAAGATGGTAGACGGCTCGTAGAATGTGCCTTTCTTTACCGTGAATATGTGTTCTTGCCTACGGACACACCGACGGTAGTTGAAGATATTGTCAAGACAATTAGAACTTAGTTTTTTTAAAATCCCCTATTGCTTGACTATCATACCATCCATCATCTGCCAAGGTACTACTTGGTGTTGTCGATGCCTTCTCGGGCTCCATGGTGGTGTATGAGTTAACAGGTTGCGCAGCGGTCTCGTCCCAGGACATTTTAGTAAAGGCCTGACATTGTAGTATGAAAAACACTGAATGTAACGTATTGGAAATGTATATTTCGCGCGGTGTATATTTCGAAGGTGCAATAGTAAGTCGCAGGAAGTAAAACACGATCAGTAGAACTTCCAAAAGCTTGTCTAGATTGAGGATCGCTTTCAGACGTTTCTTTGCGGATTGTGAAGGTGACGTGATGGATGCCACAGCCCCCGCCATGTTGGCGATAAATAGCACGGCCAAAGGAATAACAAAGAAAAGCCGCGTTAATCCGCTCTTGAGTTGATCAGCAACTTCGTAGAGATGAACATCTCTCCACATCAGGACAAAGAAAATGAGAGCGCGGGAACCTTTTCCGACCGAAGTCAAGAGTTTCATCCTTCCTTTTTCGTCTCGCGGAGAGTACATATTAGCTGCGGCCTGTTGTCGTTGTTGAGTACGCCAGTAGTCGACTCGCTCTTGCACTGTCTCGTGGAACGGGTCGTCGTTTTCTGGGACGGGTGCGCCTGCGTACGCTTCCGGGTACATCGTCCCGTCACTAGGGACCCGGGCAAACCCTGAAGTCTGGGGAAAATCGTGGGGAACTTGACTGCTACCGCCACGGGTCGACAACGTGGTAGATATTAAATGTTTGGTGCATTTGCCAGGATTCAATATCCTTGCTCCTTGTCGAGCTGAGGAAGCTTGCACTGGACAGGCTACCGCAAGCCATACACAAGCAAGAAGACCAAATTTTGCGCAAGTCGAGTCCAATCTGCCAGTCCAACCAACTGGAGTGCTTCTTCGAACATGATTAAAAGGTACACCCATAGTAAGTCTCTTTCGTCTAAATTCAGCTGAGTTGGGTGGGTCTCACAGTCGATGTGTAGCTTGGCTTGCTAGTAGAACTGATGGGACTCCCAAGGCCTTGCTTGATCTTCACATCGACTGTGGAAATTGTGAAACCATCACAGTCAACTGCCAGGTGTCGTTCCCATGGATTCTTGCGAACTATAAGAGATGAAATAGATTCCGGATTCTACAATATTGGACTCGCATATTCGTCGTCGTACGACAATCCACGGATAAGTCGCCACTGGAGCTTGTTTCCGAGGACGATCGCCTTCCCTTGATATGATGGAACCCAACATATCTCATAGCAACGAACAGCTTTTTCGGGTTCGGCCATGATGCGTTGGGAAAGTTGACAACTCTTATTTTCCTTTGTCCACGCAATCTTTTCCTGAGATTTTTCGACATCATTTGACTGTGAAGTGGCAATCCATGGCTCATAGATGTCCACCCGGTGGAAGCGAACGGGGCTCAGACGACTCGCAACAACCGCGTCAAGAGCCATCACCGAACTATCAGCTTGTTCAGAATCCTACACTCGCGGCAGCGCCTCTTTCTACGCTTCCATCCCGTCCGATAGCGATAGTGCGAAGGGAGGGAACAAACAGCTATAGTACAGATGACGATGATGACGAGTATTTTCCAACAATTGACGCGGACGGGGACGTAGACGCTATAGGCTTTTCGCCAGAGAATACCGGGGCACGATCCTTGCCGTTACGATTTCTGCGAGCACCGCACTTGGGGTCGGTGCCAATGAATTTTGATTCTCTTGCTGAGCAAAGCATGTTGCCTCCACCTATGTCTGCTGTTTATGAACGAGACGTCGAAGGGAGCCTGAAGACTAGTCTGGATGAGAACAAGCCTAGTGAAACATCATACGGGTCCCTTCGAGACTCTCACGCACAAAGGCGTTTTTTTGACGGGCCGGCGAGCTATCGCGACAAGCGAACGGGAAGCATTCGAAACATTGATCGACGTGTCAAATTTCATACCAATACTGTTGGGTCGATGCCATCCCCGACTGTTAATATTAGTGAGCGAATGCGGCAAAGAAGCCAAGACCAGAAACAGAAGTTGACGAATCAAAAATTGGAGAAGCAGCACGACACCACTACTTCATCTCTCTCTGCTATGATTGAAGCATCGACTTTGAATGGCCCTGGCTCGGAACCAACCTTGGAGCATGATGCGCCATTCAACGCGCGAGCGGTAGCTTTCAGCGATGAGGATTCGTTCCGACCTATCCCAACGGAAATGCTGTCGGCTTCACACACCGCTTTCGAGATCCTACTAAACACTCCAATTTTGAAAGAACGTAGAGTTGAACAAGATACAGAGTCTGGTTCACAGAGAGAACTACCGCGTGATGCCGACGGGAACAACGCTCTCTTATCTCGGTCGATTTCAGACCCAACACCAATTCTACATTCACAGAGGGACGGGGCATCATTGCACTCAAGTTATGTGCTCGCATCGATGCCTCCACAGACAGTTGCGCCATTTGCAGGCTCTGCCTCCACAGTCATGGAGCCTTCGGTCTACAGTACAAACAATTCGTCAATTACGGATGCACTCTTGGAGTTTTCTTCGGATGATACATATTCTCGACCGACATCGTTTGCTTCTACTCAAGCCGGAAACTCAAATGTTGCTCTCAATTTAACGGATATTCCTCCAGAATATGCTGCTGACAGTGAATACAATCCCGATACTGAAGGAGCTTTTGATATGGATTTTGAGTAGTGCTCTTTTCATCTTTGCTACTAACTGAACAGAAAAGTGCAATAATAGCTAGCCGTAATCCATCGTCCTGTCATTTTAATGGTATCATCTAGAATGGCATCCTCATTCCCCCATCATAGAACATGGAGATGGTGCAGTTGTGGCTACTTGCTGTTGAGCTGAGGTAAACGGAAATGAACTATCGTCTTGGTGTTGTAACCGCAACGACCCGAAAGTCGGACACCGTGACAAGCAAGGGGTGCTTTTTGCATCAAGTTCGGTGCTCGAATCGGGTGTTCGCCCAAAAGAGAACTGACATTCGAATGTTTCATAATTCGGTTCCATGGTGAGTGGCAGCCCCATGTCCTGGGCAAAAAAATTCTGGGTCGGGATTTTGCACGAATTGACACAAATAGATGCGCAGCCACTTTCCTCCAGAAAACGACAGCGTTTTACCAACAAACCTTGGCCCTCACCCACCTCACCACCGTCTACCACAACGTCATTAATCTCACATTCGCCCATAAGCCATGTTCCCGCAACTTTCGTCGCCCATGCGTTCATTCGAGAGGAGAACTAATCAATTTGATCTGGCACAGTGAGAACAATAATTAAAAAAAAACGAATCATTATCGGTACTGACTGTGAATAGGTCACAACCCCCTGCAACTGACGTACCGCTGGAAATGGTTTGGAAAACAAAACAGCGTAGGATCCCGGCATCCAGGACGGAAAGAGCTCCCGTAGTACTTGTTGCGCAGCACTGTGGATTTTTCCTTGCGAGAAGCGCCTATTCATGGCGGCAGCGAGATCGATGATCCCCATAAAATCTGTCACGTTGCGTGACGAATCCGCTCCGCCGACGTGGCCAGCGAGTTTTCGCCGGAACACGCGGAGGAACAGCAAATCCATCCATCGGCCGAGCGGTCCAATCGCCGTCTTTTCATAATCTGGCTTGGTGGCCAACGATGGTCCCGGCACAGAGGTGTCCAGGAAATTTTGTTTAATCTCATTGGAACTAGTTCCTTCGGATGCGTGTCGTTGAAGGCACGTTGTTGGCGATGCTACTTTTCGGTGACTGTGCGAGAGTTGGCCAGCTTGGCTAAAGAGGAATGCCGATGCCGTCGTGGTACTGCTCAGACTACCGAGTATCAGCTCCAAAACCAATAGAGCTACCGGTAGTACTGCTACGCGGGGCAACCTTTGCTTTCGCCGCATCTCACCGCGCTCAACAAGAAACTTTGTCACCTAGAACTATTTCTTTGAACTCCTTGCCATATCGCAAAAGAACGATCAGGGAACGATGGTGGTCCTGATGGACTGTCCCTCTAAACATTTGCGCACAGTTCAATTGGGGAACATTTTCTCTTAAAGACGTCGTTCTACAACATTGGGCTATGATAATGTTTCCAATATTTGTCTCTCTTTCATCCTGTGACATGTTGAAAAGTTAAGAACAAGACACTTTCATCTTTCAAACTATGACCGTGGTTCTTATTGGATAAACACAACTTTTGGCACGAGACCGCACGACAGCACACGATACGTTTCCCGGAGCACTGTTTCCGTTACTACCTAGTCCATTTGGCTTTCGTTGTGGCAGAGTTCTTGACAGTGAGTTTTCGTGCCCAACGCGACAAAGACTGCGCGCTGCTTGAACGCCGTCCTTGGTGTTACCGCTGTCGATCACTTGATTGCTCTTGCGTCCTTTTCGATCCACTTGGCCTCCGAAATCAAGAAATACAAGGAAACCAAATCACCATGATTCCCTGCACTTCGCCACGTCACATATGGCTCCTGTTAATGGCTTCCTCTTGCTTGGCGTCACGTTTTGTGATGGTGGGGGGGATTCTACAGACGGAAGCGTTGGAAGTGCATTTAAGTGATGCTGCGCCTTCCCGTTCGACCTATACAATCCTGACCTCACAGGCATTCTTCGGGTCGCTTCCATCCATGGACCCGACGAGCAATCCTCGAATGTCGCTGTCGAAAGCTCCCGAGGACAACCTATTGCTGTGTCAAAATCATACTGGCGGGTCAGAAATCACCGACTCTTCGACCACTACCCAATATGGAGGCACCATGATGCTAGTCCCTCGAGGAACTTGCTCGTTTGAGACGAAGGCCTGGCACGCACAACAGCTCGGGGCCAAAGGGATTCTCATTTACGGCAATCTAGCATCACGATACGATTTGAATACCACCAACAAAACAGAAGATTACGAATACTCGATATTGGATATCACGTACCCTTTAGAGCTGTACGATTTTGACTGCACCAACGGACAAGCACATATTCCCTCCGCAATGCTTTCGCTGGATCCGTTGCCCTACAATGCGCAGCAAAACGATCCGCTTTTGTCTGGCGAATCTTCGGAGAACTTGTGTATGCGATCTGCTACAGACAATCTCGAAAGCTGCCCTTCCAAGGCCTGCCTCTTGACGGGTAAATCCTCGACGACGGATGGGCAGGCGACGATGGAAGCGTGTTGCGCATGGGATTTGCACATTTGGTTATATCAAGACAACAACTTTGATGAACTTTTGACGGAACGAGTCGTAATTCCGGCCGCTTACCTTTCTATGCAACAAGCGAATCAACTGCTGCAAGATATGGAAGAGAACGAAGTTGTATTGGTCACACTATACACACGTTGGCGGCCCCAGTACAATCCCGCGATCTTGCTAATTTGGGCTCTGGGAGTATCAGTCGCGGCATTAGCTGCCTATCTTTCCGCCGGCGACTACCATGACTATATTCGTAGAGTGCTGCGCCGGCAAGAACGTCACCGGCAAGGTATAGATACAACTACTTCCTCAAGAACGAAAGTGAACGATGGCGTTGAACGCTCGGCGTCGTCGGCCAGGGCTCCTCCTGAAGATATGGAATTAACTGCCGCCCACGCACTTGGCTTCATCATTATGGCCAGCTCGAGTTTATTGGTTTTGTTCTATTTCAAGATCTATGGCATTGTCAAAGTTTTTTACTCGATGGGTTGCAGTAAGGCTGTCAGTCAGGTAGTTGTGGATCCTTTTTTGAAACGGCTAATGAAGAAATTTCGAGTTCGCAATCAAATCATTTGGCGAACAAATACAGAAGATTTTGGTGATATATCATTGCGTGACATTATGGCGCACGTCATTGGATTCACTTTGGGTCTCTCTTGGTTGATCATCGCTTTTGTGGCGCGGGACCCGGGATCAATTACTTTTTTCTGGATCATGCAAGATATTTTTGGTACCTGCATGTGTGTCATGTTCCTGCAGGTTATCAAACTCAATAGCATTCGAGTCGCGGCAATTTTGCTGGTTGTAGCTTTTTTCTACGATATCTTTTTTGTCTTCGTGACGCCGTTGCTGTTTCAAGGCAAGTCTGTCATGATTACAGTGGCGACAAGTGGTGGACCACCGACGGCGGATCCTCTATGGTGTGAAAAATACCCCAACGACGCCAACTGCCAGGGAGGAAATCCGTTACCCATGCTGTTAACTATCCCTCGCCTGTTTGATTTCGAAGGTGGTTCAAGTCTGCTTGGATTAGGAGATATCGTCTTGCCTGGTTTGTTACTGAGTTTCGCCGCCCGTTTTGATGCCGCTAAGCGAATGATGGGCGTTATGGGCGGCGGTAGTGGTAGCTTGACATCTTATCATTGCCAAGAACGGCGCTACTGCTGCAGCTGTGGATTGTGCAGTGGGGGATACTTTCCTCCCATGGTGGCAGCCTATGCGGTAGGTCTACTCATGGCAAACATGGCTGTACAAATCATGCATATGGGGCAGCCTGCGTTGCTGTATTTAGTTCCTTGCTGTTTGGGAACCATGGTATACATGGGATGGCGCAGGAACGAACTATCAGAACTCTGGGATATTTCCAAAGTTATACGGTCCGCCGATAATACTTTGTACGGGGATTACTATTCGTCAGGGCCATCAACAATGGCAACTTCCCACGATCGTCACGCTCCATTACCGCAAGATGACGACGAACCTGGTATTGCTGTACAGACTGTGCCATCCGCATTGGACGATACGGGCAGTGCTCCATTTCTTCCCGAAAACGATCCTTGAGTGACGTGAAGCAATAATTGTGCGTAAAATAAAAAAATCGATTAAAAATGTTTGCGTTATTCTAAAAGTTTTGCTTGACTTTATCTGGATGTTGAACCGATGTGACCCTCTACACGGAGCATCATCGATTCCATGGAATCGTATACGAAATATAGCGCGAAGCTATTAGTCGTTTCGCGCATGCACAAGGCTATTCTGCCTCCATCCATGTCTAGAACGAGAAAAAGGTATTATGTGAGGTTGTCCAGCATATTTTTGGGGAGAAAAGATGTGCTACGGCTCGGGTGTGTGGCTTGATCCGTTCCTGAGATAGGACGTTGTATGTTGTTGTTGTTGCCTTAGACTTTGGGTTCTGGAAAAGGGCTTGGATGGTATACCCTCGTCTAATGGCTCCTTTTCTGGTGTATTCTCTTGAAAAGCACCATTTAAAGTTCCTCTAGAAGCCCCATTTACTTTCATGATCGCGACACACTTAGAATTGCTACCATTTGCCACTGGAGTCCAAGAGTCCGTCGCCGTCGTCACTGCAGAGTCTGAGCCTTTAGTTTCCGACTCGAGCTCAAGAAAACTTGTCACAGGTGCTTGTAAAGCCATGCGTACCGTGTACAATTGGTCGACACTTGCTGAAATTTGGTAAGACCCTGAAAATGGATACCGAAGATCGTAAAATACAGTAAAGCAGGCGACAAAGGTGCCGACCAGCATGCTCCACAAGATTTTTAGCTGTACAGCGTTCAAAAATACAAGCAACTCTTGATTGGCTTCCATGAGGAAGCCTGTGCATTCGGCGATGGCCAAAGCCGCGAGGATGGCGTAATGGAGACCAGGGTAGGTCACTTCAAGGGCCGAAATACGGTTATATCGTTGTTCACGTAAACGCGCAAGAGCAGCGTATGATTCTTCCGCCAAATGAGACGAGATGTCGGGCGTAAACAAGTTGAGCTGCTGCAGAAATCCGTTAAGCTCGCTGTCCATACCACGGCGGGGGTTGATGCTAGAAAAGTCATCGCCAACGAAACCGCTGTGGGGTTGACTTTCAGCAATAATGCGGGATGTGTACTGAATCAGATAATTTCGACAACGATCCTTGAGATCACCGTCCGGAAATACTGCCACTATAGACTCCAGTACCCGCAGCTCGCCAGCTTCCATGTTAATGGCGCGAAGTACTTCTACTTGACGCATACGCAAGGTGCTGATGGTAGTGGAAGTCAATGTCGCGAACAGGACTGCCACAGCTGGCAGAACCACACCATTGGTAACGGGAGTCATAATACTTGCCTGGTATCGACCTCCATCGACGGCTACCCAGTTCTTATCGGACGTCAAATCGGAAAGTGTGTCAATTGTCCAATCAAAGGTAGAAGCCACGAAATCGTAGCTGAAAAAAGCGATAAAAGGAGCCATGAGGGGAATGACAATTTCCATAAGCGATTCACGGTCAAATTTCGGACGGAGCTTGACTTCTTCAAGAAAAGCACGTTCTTCTTGTGGGATCTCGTCTAAGGGAAAGAATTCAGATTTGAGAAACTTGTTTTGTCGATTTCCAAAGAGATGACGGCTCAGCAATCCCCTGGAAAACGGCGTCGGTTGGCGCCTTGGAGTTTTCGGTGACCTGTAGCAAATAGTGCCTGTTCCGAAAGCGCATATTCCTAAAGCAGGCATTGCAATGAGGATTCCAATTACGAGGAAGGATCTCATTGGGCTCGGTAGCTGTAGCTTTTGATGCTTGTGGTAGTGAGTTGGTTGGTTGCTCGAAATAAAAGGTATGTGGTGATACAGAACATTCTCGTTTCTGCGTGCCTCGTGATGTGGCTGACAGCTGATCACACTCGATCAAAATTAACCTTCCCGTCCGAACATTCTCATCGGAACGAACTAACGGTAACAGTAAAAACGATATGTCGAGCAGTACTTTGGTCACTGTAAATCCCAGCCTACATCGATGCCTTGCGTGGCGAACCTGTTTTCGAAGTAGCCAATCAAGTCTGACTGCTGCAGCTGTCCGACATGAACACGTCTATAAATCCTGGATCCGACAGTCGCAGTGACTGTCGTCATACTTCCTATCGAAACATATCGGATTTGCACTTTCCCAGTTCAATTTCCGACGGCCCCGATTGAAAACGTTATGTAGAACAATAAACCAGAATTTGGCACTCTTACTTTAGGCGATCCATTAACATGTTCGAGTGGTGTCCGCGATGGTCCAACCGTCCTCCAAAGGTCACCATACCCTAAACATCCGATCCTACGTTTTGTTATCGGCAGTTGTATCCTTTAGCGTGATGTTTGCCGTGCTAGCGACAGCTTTTTCGGTCACAAGATCCGCAGTTCTCTCTCGGCCTCATTATTCTCCGTTACATGCCTTCTCGTCGACAAGACTCGTTTGCTGGGCATCTTCTTCGCCAGAATCCGAGCCCAAGAAAGGGCGTGGCAACGATGCGGTACGAAAACTGTTACATATTATTACAGCTCGTTGCGAAAAGCTGCAAGCGAACCGCATGCTAGCCGACACTCCGAACCCAAGGCACTGGAATAAAACTCGTAACTTTTTGTACCGTAACGCCGACAGACTCTCATCCAGTCAGGTCCGCCAAGTGCTCGACTTCTTGGAGGAAGCTTTCCCAAGCGACGGGGAGCTGGTGGTATCCGTTCTCCAGCAGTCGCCTCGAATATTGCGAAAGAACGTGCGAACTCATTTGCAACCAACGGTGGCCTTTTTGCGACAGCTCTACGACGAGGAATTGTTTTACCAAGCTGTGTCTCGAAATCCTGACTTGCTCTTGACGACGGGAGTTGGATATGACACCGATGCGCTCGATGCAGTCACGGTGTTTCTGCAAGACGAATTGGACTTGTCCATAGCGACAGTGTCCAAGTTAAAACGCACAGCTCCATTTGTCTTTCAAATAAAATTGGCGCAATTGTTCCTCAACGTATTCTTTCTGAAAAATGTTTTACAAGATGGAGGATATTCAGATGAGGTAAAAATCAACAAGGCGATCGGTAAAGTGGTGTCTTCTCATCCCCAGATTCTGCAATTATCGGTGGAAAAGAAGCTCCAACCAGCGCTTGACTATTTGAGAGCACAGTGGCAACTGGATCCACGCGATATCTCAACAGTGGTATTTGGGAGTGGTGGTGCAGTCTTGGGATTATCTTTAGTTGATAATTTGCAGCCCACTGTACGCTTTTTAAGTCAAGTCCTCGCTAAGTATGATACCGATGACGTATCCTCGGAATTGCGTCGGTGCATCGTTGCCCATCCCGGGTTGCTTTGTCTCTCGATTACGAACTTACGCGCCAAAGTAGAGTATTTTAACAGCATTGACATCTGCAGCAACAGCAACATCTCTAAGCTTGGCAGTCACAAAAGATCAAATTCCTCGTTGGCGGCTCGCATTTTGACGCGTGCACCCGCTGTCTATTCGCTGAGCCTGGCTACGAATATTGTCCCTACCATTGAGTTTCTCTCCTGCGTGTGGGGGACTACCGCTAAACAGTCAGTTGTCATGCAAGGAAATCCAACGACGGAGATCGGAAATCAATTGAAGGGTGGCTCAGGGGTTAGCTTGATGAGGCAGCCTGCTTTGGCAGCGTTGTTAAAGGAATACCCAACAGTTCTTACATTGAGTCTAGAAGGCAATTTGCGACCGACGGTCAAGTTCTATAATCGCACGAAGTACATTTTCTTAGATGCTGATTGGAATAATGTTGCCAATGGTATTGCACCTTTCGAATCTGCGAAAAGTCCTACATTGCGTGGTAGGTACCTGGCAGCGTCCTTGTTTCATCGCCTCCTCCCCCGCTGGCACTACTTCTGCTGCTGTGACACGATCGAAACGAATAAATCGCGCAGCCCCAAAGGGCTAGCATTGCCCGCAAAACCGCCATTGCACATTTTGGTGAGTTCGTCGGACGCTGCCTTCTGCGAGCACATGGGATTTGATCCCGATGACTTCCGGGACTTCCAAACTCAGGCAATTCCGAGACTCAAATTCAGTTCACAATTTGACACCTGGTTGAGAACCGGACGACCAATTGATGAGTAGCAAAACGTTTAACCTGTTGGATTGACGCCTGTGAAACGACTTTTGTATAGTCTCACAAAGATCTGGCATGAACGGTCTTCGTGTCCCAACCCACTCCACAAGTTGGGAGGAAATCATGTTCTTCTTCCTTGTCAGAACGTTTTGACGCGTGCTTTTGACACATGCATAAGGTTACGCAAAGGATAAGATGTACGGGCTGCAAGCGCGTTTGACTGTGAGTATGATCGAGTTTGTGTGTTGAGATTGCTGCAACCCTAATATACGTATCAGGATTGCTGTTAATCTCCGTAACAGCTCCGTTTCAATGAGAAGGACCTCAAGATAGGAGAAATACCTGTTTTGGGAGAGATTTCTGGGCCCAGTCATTTCGAATATGCTGTTTTTCGAACATTCTGATATCTGAATACCTAACAAGAATGCTCTCTTTACAAACGACTTAAAAATTATCCGATTGTCTATTGAGGTCCCACACTCGTGTACTCCCCCGGAGACGGTATGGAGCATTTTCCGTCTCCAATTACCATTAAACGGAATCAGCAGTTAAGTAATACGAAGGACCATGGCCGTCCCACCGCTACCGGTGTATTCTCAACAGCCGGGGTGGTGATGGTTTTATGCAAGGATGTTCTGGTCATACTCCAAAGACCGCGAAAGTCTTGCTTTTATCATTACCATATTGCTCTGAGCAAGTCGGTGCACATTGACGACTTCAAGTCGAACGAGCCTACACCATGGGCTATGGACAAGACATCTTCAGACAAGACCGCCTCCTGCCGTTTTGGGTAGGCGACTTATTGACAAAATATTTGTTTGGAAACTTTGGAAATGTGGCTATAAGTGGACCAGCGTCAGCGCCGCAGGAATGTGGAGTCCAACCTCCATTCATGTAGGCCCATGGTTCCTAACCTAGGATCTTCTTTCTCATAGCCTATTCCAACGCTGATAGTTGGGCGTAGACGGATGCGACTAGGGACAGCTTACTGTTAGAAATGCACTTGGATGAAATCGCGGCCGAAATTTGATAGCAGATCTGTGCTTGTCATGACCAAGGGCAACGTATACTGACTTTGAACAGTTTTTCCTTTCACTGTAAACTTGATCAACTCGGGTATGGCCTGTGATGTTACTTGCCGTCCTTCCGGTTTCAACAATGTAAAAGCACACAACCTCTTTGCTGCTTTCGCAAAATTAAGAGCGCACCAGCACCTCTTTCTTGAGTAGAGATCAGTTTGATTTTGGAACAGCTCATTTGTTCAATATATATAGACGTAGCTGCGTTTTGGCCTCGCTTTCTTTACTAGCGTTCTTTACTCACATCAATAGTAACGAAGTTCGAGATGCCGTTGTCGATAGTTTTTTGGGCGTACAGCTGACTGTTGTCATATAGTTAGTTATATACGCGGGCCGCCAGCTATCGTTTAATTTTGAAACAAAACCGGTTCGGTGCATTGGCTCTACAGTATGGCTTACCACAATACAAATCTGCGCAAACCCCTCCGTGAGAGGTCTACTCCAATTTGGTGGCATGAGATATCAATCGGAACATTCGCTCTATCGTACGGGCTCGCTCGCTTCTCTATATAATCTTCTATGGTCTGCCTGGAATGCCAACAGTAGGAAACTTCCTAGTTTTCGAATTGTTGGATTTACAGGGCTTATCCCAGCAAGAAGCTGATCTGAGTACCGTTCAAAAGAAATCGCGCCCAAGTATATTTGGAAATAGTGGATAAGAAGAAGTTGCCCTCGGTAAACCAGATTCAAAGCTCAATTTCGGAGACGGCTTTTGTTAGGTCTACAGTTTCAAACGCTGTGACGCGCTCACACACATATCGATGAAATTGGGCATATATGGTCAGATTATTGTTGTTGCCCCTTGAGTAAGAGTGCACTATTTTCTTGTGGTGCTTGTCATCGTGGGGGGTCGGTCACAGGACGCTCTCCATCGCGTAGTGGGTACACCTCGAAATCACCTTTTGTCCAAAGGTTATACCATAGAGCTGGACACTATCAGTTCAACTGAAACGGAGAACACCTAGAAGTGGCAAAAGTCTGGAAAAAGGAAGTCCAATCTCAACGGGATCTTGATGATGACTGATTTCATCGACGGCTATCCATCCAGTTACAATTGTGATGCAAATGTTACGTACGATACGTATGCACCGATCCCACGAGTTCCTGCCATAGTGAATTCCCTCACGGTCGAGTACGACTACGAAATCCTTGTGGACAACTCCACTTACCAGTCTACGCAAGGATTTTTGGAACAAGACTTGCCCGGATTGGAATGGGGCCTACTGTGGACCGTTTCGTATGGGATGGGACTGGTGGATTGCCAGTTGGAACGCCTCGACCCATCCACCTACCGACAGGACGGTCGTGGACTCCAGACTGTTCGAGGGACTTTCGTCATAGGAGCCAGCAGCTTACCGAAAGATAGTGTAGATAGCAGTGTTGGTAAGTTAAGCCGTTGAAAATTCTGAGCTATGATCTCTGAATCAGGATCGTTGGCTGTGAATGAAAAGCTCTTTGAAACGGTTTTCGCTTACCATGCATTCCTTTATTCTAAACATACAGCTTCCTGCGAACACCTCGTGACGGAATCCGGGTCTCGGTGCTTGCCCATGTTGGGGGAGATGGAAGTCTTCTATGTTGGCGATGATCGCAAGGCTGTCGAGAACTACGTAGCCAGCAAAATCGAGAACGACCTAAATGATCAACGGAGTCTCGTGACTCCAGTGCAAAAAACGCTCTACTTGGGCGACCGCAATAATTTTGTTGAGCCTCGTGCCACAAGCACAAGCGCAGTCAATGACTCTTCTGGTCCTAGTACAGGTGCTGTTGCCGCGTCGATTACCTCAGCCGCTGCTTTGCTAGTTGTACTCGCGATACTGTTGGTGCGCTGTCGCAGGTCTCACGAGGCTTCTGCGACCAACCGCGACGATACAGCTAAGAACTCGACAAGAAAGGAAGCTACCAAAAGAGGAGATTTTCCCTCGCTGGCCGAGGCTTTGACGGCCAAGTCGGAAGATGAAATCCTTTTGGAATCAAGCTTCGATTCCGTTCGGCCAGATGAGAGCGAAGTCGCTTCCGAACAACCGCAAAATATACTCAAGACCGCAAGCCCCAAATCAGTCCCCTATGGTTCTGCGGACCAGGAAGTGGCGAGTACTCCCGAAGCTAAAGCAACCGAAGACCACCATGTTCAAAATGATGATTCTGATCTTGAGTCCGAGCAGGAAACGTCGTCCACGTTACCTCCAATGCCACCAAACGCAGAAAAGACATCCCTGGAACAAGACAAGGTACAAGTTATTGGAGAACTGGAGAATGTTGTAGACTTCTTGCCGCCTCTACCACCAGGCGCATGCAAGGGTCAAGCTCCACAAGCCACAAAGAACCGAAGACGCATGAAAAAGAAGAAAAAAGGTACATTCGTACGGACCAACAGCCGCGAATCGGTAAATGAAATGATCGTAATTCCGGAAGGAAACAAGGATTCCGATGACGAGTCCGAGTACTCTTGGACGTCCGATGAGAACAGTTCCGGAAAGCAATCACGCGATCCTTCACCCACAAGATCTCAAGCTTCCGCCGACTCCGAAGACAATGGACCTTCGGAGTTCTAAGCCAGGAATCAAAGGTTGCTTCCATTGGCGACATAAACGCTTGTGAAGCGCAATGCCTACATTAGCAGGAGATTCGCAAAAGTGGACGATAAGAGAGTTGAATCACTTGATGGCTGAAAGTCAACTAGTATGCGTACCATCATGTTTTATGTTAGAAAGTCGAGAACCCTGTTGCTTAGAAAGATTTTAGTTAAGATAAGGTCTGCTGAATCGTCATGTGTATGTATTAGATCTTGACAAGTGCCTCTCTTGCCAACGACGAGCCAAGCAGTGGGTATGTTGCGTGAATCTTTTCAATTGGTGTCTGTTTGTTGAAATCTCGACCCTCTCTGCTCACTCTACGTAGGATAACAGTTAGTCAACTTCCTTCCAAACTCTTGTTCTTATTGTGGGGTTTAAACCTATTTTCTAATGTGTTTTTCACACGATTGACTTCGCTCATTTCAACCGCTCATTCTCGCCAACATTTGCTCTTGTTCCAATTAATCATATTTGAACTTCGCTTGCTTCATCGCACATAGTCTTGCTTTCCTAAACAGATAATTCTCATCACATGAATACATATATTTTCCACCCAACGTCAGTTAGACGTTCGTCCGTTTGTTCCTTTATCAGTCCGAAGTACGGACACATGACTGACGGTCATTTCACGACACGTCCGGGAGTTCGATACCCGATTTGAAAAAGTCTTGATTTGCCGACACCTGACCTGGGGTGGATAAAGAAGAAAGGGGTAGGGGTCATCTCCTGAGTGGGGAGGATGGCTCAGGGGCAAAGTGACTTGTCGACACCTTACTCGGGTGGATAAAGAAAGGAGGGGCAGGGGTCATCTCCAGCGTGTGGGGAAGATGGCTCAAGGGCAAAGGAATATCAAGCAGGGAGGATGTCAAGATATAAGTGAATATGCTTGATATACCTTAAATGTGACGAGGTCAAACGACGTGATTTGGGGATAGCGCACCATGGTTCAATTCCATGGCACGTTAATTTTGACATCTGTTCTCTAAACAGCAACAAACTTTGTCAAAGGATGGAAACTAATTTCCTTTGTGCGTTTCAATCTCGTGCTCATATTCAAGAGAAAAATTGCCAAGTTTCGTAGTTTGTATTGACACAGACTTGAGAGAAACAGCACAATTACTGGCGTCTAACTGTAAACAAAGAATAAAATTGGTAAATCATTAGATGTTCACAATGAGATATTCTTATCTTTATTTCTTTGCCATTTGCTTTTGGTAAAAAGCAAGTTCAGCGCCTTCCAAGATGTATCCATCACAACGTCCTGTCTGTCCCGGTCGGCTGGTAATCTTGGCCAAAAGGCGCCCTGATGCGAACTGGTGGTCCAAAACTGAGTCAAGCGAGCGATTCGCTTGGCGAGACTTGAGCTTCTTTTGCACTTGGGTTGACTTCTCCGTAAGATCGACGGAAGGTTGAGTACGATCCTCTCCACCCGTCTTCTTCAAACCGATAGTGACGCCGTAGTGAGAATCATACCAATTCTTGAAAGGATGGGCGTCAATTAGCACAATAGCGCCCTTGACAAGCGTCTTGGTACGGACGAGTTCGTTATTCGAGGCGTTGTAAGTGACATCCAACACACGGACCTTGCGCGTACAAACCTCGGTTCCCCAAGAGAAGTTACCGCTGTCCAACCGTAGTGCCCGAAATTTCATGTTACCTCCGCGGCATCGGACCGGATGAATGCGTGGTTCACCAATCTTGGTCATGGCGGCGGGACGGCCCAACTCGAACTTGCGCTTCTTGCGGAACTTGGCGCGGCGACCTCCGGTCTCGCGACGCTTGTGGCGTCCCTCACGTGTAATACCCATGGTATTCTATTCTCTGATTCCTTCGGTGCAAGATCAACGCAACGACAATTGCGACGACGAGGACCGAGAAGAATTGGGCCGAGTGTGTAGCGTCCAGCAGCAAAAATTTTCGTGCGAGAGGTCAAGCGTGATTTCGAGATTTTAGTAAGCGGTAAGATTAGTCGAACAAGTCAAAGGAGTATAGGTAGTCTTGAAATAAATTCATTTATTACTTCCGACTGTCGGAAAGCATCAATGTATATAAAATAAACATGTCATAAAAGAAGGAATCCTCCTCCTAGAGATGCCAGTCGTCCGAATTCGCGTATTGACATACGCCGGACGTACCACACTGGCGACCCAAGAAGCCATATCGCGAGTCGCCATCCATCCACGGCCTTCTGCGCATCGTTGCTTGCGCATACGGTTTGCCGAGTGTTGGGACAATTGACTGCAGGAATTTTGTGTTTGCAGGCTCTGAGGGAAAACGAGTGCCCCTAGCTTCTTCACAAGAAAGTGACCACAAGAGTTTAAGAATTATGCCGAAACCGAAAGGTGCGTATACTTCTCACCCCTTTGTTTTCTTGGACTGCGTGAGTTTGGAAAAGGTCTATCGCAGGGATATCTCACGCAAAGTAATTCCCTTTCAATTTCACAGGCAAAGGCGGAAAGAATCGGAGAAGGGGAAAGGGTGACGGTGAAGAGAGTAAGCGTGAACTTGAATTTAAGGAAGATGGTACGTACGAATACTGGTTCCCCCTGATGAACCGAACGCTACAGGGCAACACTGCCGAGTGAGTTACGGAAGAAATCCTTATATGCCATATCGTTAATCAATGCTGTCTTTTATCAAAATTAAGGCCAGGAATACGCGCAGGTGGTAAAGATGCTGGGAAACGGTCGGTGTGAATGCTTTTGCTTTGATGGTGTGACACGTTTGGGACACATTCGTGGTAAAATGCGCAAAAAGGTCTGGATCACGGCAGGTGACATTGTACTTGTGGCAAAGCGTGACTTTCAGGACGAGAAGGTGGATATCGTCCACAAGTATTCTGCAGACGAAGCACGTAATCTGAAACAATATGGAGAATTGCCCGAAACAGCACGTATCAATGAAACCGCAGTCGATATGGCCATGGCCGGAGATGAGAACGATGATGATATTGGTATTGATTTTGATGATATTTAGAAGCATTTCTCAGGATGGCACAAAATCAGGATTGGCTTTGCGAATTTCTTCTGGCATGTTACGGATCCACATCCCGGGATCGTGCATATAGTCGGCACATTTCACCACATCGTACTCGTAGGTAGTCACTGGTGTAAAATCGTAGACTTTCTCGCCCCGAAGCTTTCCCCCCTCTTGCTGATTCGCTTCGGCTTTTTGTTCTTCATCCTTATATTCGCGCCACATGCGATCCATCTCAGCCTGGCGGTCATCGTCTGTGCGAATAGTTCGGACGTCGACGTGAATTGTAGGAGAGCCGTCTCGAGGCGTAAAAGTCGGATTGTCCGTCATATGCGGCTGCTCATGCTTTGTTTCGACGAAATGGTAGGCGGCGCAATTGGTGACTCTTGCGCAATCCACACAGATACAATGCAAAGCCGACCGAGTTGGTGTCCTCTGAAAGGTACTCCTAGGGATTTGCTGATTACTGGCGAGGCCTTTTGAAAAGGCGAATGTGCGACCTGCAAAAGCCATCAGCCAGAGCACAAAAATCTTGCTTAGATGAGGCATTGTTGGTGCGAAGCATGTAAAGTTAACTGGGAAAAAAGGCCTAAGAAGGTGCTGTAGTGCCGCCGAAAGCAGAGGAAATGTAAATATGTGTTGGTGCCATGGTCCGGTTTCAAAGAAGCGCTTACGAAACGTGGTACCGGACTTGACAAATCAACTCTTCGCGATACTCGTGACCGGACTAGAGGAAAAACCACGCGGAACTGACTGTGAAAGTGACATCCACAGTTGAAACGAGCCAATCAGGACGAACAGTGATACTACCGGATCTAATCAAACTGTAAACGAAAAAGAAGAGGTAGATCGGATACGGATTCACTGCTAGAGACAAACTTAGATCATCGAAGAGCTTTTTGCGAGGCTGACTATCTTCTTGAGTCTGCAGAGGTTACAGTGAAACGTGTCACTCGGTCTCATTGCAAATAATCATGGTAGGCAAAGAAGACGTGGTTGTCAATAGTTACGAGGTGGTGGAAGAAATTGGCGACAACTGGCCGTCCGGCAATATGCTTCAGAGCGTTCTTGCCAAGGAAGGAATTGATTTTGTTGAGATGGAGAAGGATCCTTTGTATTGGCAGGTAGCAGCTCGTTGGAGTCTTCTTCGTATGTATGGCTTTCCGGAGTTACCCACCGGAGACCATGCATATAAAAAGACCAGCTCGGGTAGAACTCAACTGCATCTTGGAGATGCTGAAATCGACAGTATTCAAAATCGTTGGAGCAGTTTGTCGGCAAGCCAAGATGACCCCAAAAATGATTTGCTGGAACTGCTAAAGACCAGCAAGTCCAATGGCCGGCAGCTACAATGGTCAGTGATGGATTGCGCCCCTGGCTGCCAGTTCAACTTACACGCGCATCCCAATTTAGAGTTGGCATATTGTGCGAAGGGTGCATTACACGAAATTCGTATGAAAGGAGACCCAATCACAAAGACTTTCAAAAAGCATCCAAACAAAAAATGTCAGCTGAAGGGACCTACTCTCACGGATCTCGATCGACCGTGGTACTTCTCGACCCTGTCTGCAGGGGAATGGCTCGTGAACGAAGTTGGAAGTATCCACAAATCCTTCACTGCAACATCCGGTGAGGGCTGTATTCTGCTGGTGCTTTGGGGAGGCTCACACGCCAATATTCTGGAAGGTGAAGAACCGAGCAGAGTCAATGTTCAAGACGCTCTAAACAAAATGGATGACAAGCTTGGTTCTTGCGAATGCAGGTCAGGAAAGCTGTCGGAAACCTTTCTTCCCGAGTCGGAAAAATCAAAGGTATAAAAACCGCGATCTGCATAATCAAGTCGGCGCATACAAGTGAGCCGGTGCTAGAATTAACAGACAAAATTTATCATTTACTCGTCGATGCGGTGACATCCATGGTGAAGTCGTAATTAATGGTGGGAATGATGGAACTCACGAACTTTAGAAAGATGAAGATGTACATTTCTACCGAAGGCCCTTCGTCTCCATCAGTGGAGGACTGCATGAGATTGCGCACAATCGTTTTCATCACTTTTCCATGCTGACAGGGATGGATACTAGCATGTGGTCCACTCACATGAGGATGAGCTTCAATTGTGACCGTTTTGTTAGCGTAATCGGAGATTACATCTTCCATCATTTCCTGTCCCGAAAGGGGCTGCCCTTCCGCGGACATGCCCATCATCCATACCCGGGGAGTTTGATAGTATTTGTCATAGGTTATGGACAAATCATATGTGCGAGTCTTGATGAGATTATCATCGCGATCTACGACCACCGCCGTAGCAACGTCATCCCTGATAACATTGTCGTCTTCAAAGTCTGCCATGTCGGCATATTCATCGTTACCATCACTTTCTTCCAGAGTAGCCGTTTTGGGCACATCCATAATTTCCCCAGTCTCGTCCAAAATATCGAACTCGTCTTCAATGCATCGTTCCTTATGCTGGATGAAATTCGAAATCAGCCAATCCCCTTCATCATCTTCACCCCGTTGCAAGTCCATCGCCGTTTCCATACTCGCCACTCTTGCTTGACACGGAACATTCCGCGTAACCAAGTATTGCTTCCCGGCAGGCAAATATGTTTTTGTCGCAGACGCCTGGGAACCGCTACCCCTACTGTTGCCTTGCCAACTCCAAGTAGGACACCGAAACACAAGCTCGTCTCCGGCTCGGACAAACTCGTCAGGTGTCAATACGCCTTTTTCCAAAAACGCCGATGTTTTCAGCGTTGGCGTCAAGTATTCCCGGGCCGCCCAGAAATGACCCATCATCGTACGACTGCTTTTCGCTTCCGGCGCACCGCTGGCTCTTTCGTCATTATCAAGGTGCGCGTGTTGCTGCGATTCATTCGGAGTGTTCGGCATGCCTGAAAATGTGTCGTGCGTGGCTGAGCACAGGGGTGATGTTGTCTGGGTTCGAAGCCGGTTCGTCCCCTTGAATTCTGAAGGACAAAAGTGATTGTCTGAAAAGAAGAAAAAAGGATCAAGATTTTAGAAGTCATTTCTTCCAGGGTCGCATTGTTGCTTTGCTTTCACAGGAACTTATCATACGTACTAATGAACTACCGTATCTGCGATCGCTTTGGGAAGGAAACGATACGTAAAACGATTCTGTGCGATGCTTGTTGCGTTGCAAAGGTTCGCCGCCTCGGCAATGCTCTACACGTTTATTCGTTGAGAGACGTTTTTCTTACAGTAGTATTTATCAACATAGGGATGGGATGGCCTTGTGAAGGGGTAGGGTTACAAAGGGACTACCAGCGAGTACCGGTCCGCAATGCCTGTTTCCGTTTTCGCAGCAATTTCACGAAGGCACGATTTGTAAATCTCTGGATTTTTTGCCGAACCCAACGGATTCGCAGTCAGGCCTCCATGACACGTTGTTGCCACCATTAACATCTTCTATTGCACCACCATCGTTCAAGTCCATGGTGGAAGCAACGGCAAGGAAAGAAGAGACAGATGTCGCAGAAGGACCTGGGTCATCTACCGACAACCCGCCTGTATCCGTCGATGAAATTCGGCAACGAAGACCCACGACGTTCGAACCACTAGAAACTAACACGAAACGAACGCCAACAGTATCATACCCAACCGACGCTAATGATTCCGCCATCACAGATACAACGGAGTCCCCTTTACAAAATTCTTCAACAACGGCTGGAGCTATGCAAACGGAGGAAGATGAAGAAATAGACGCCGAACTCCAAGCCGCCTTGGCAATGTCGTTGGAGCAGCATGCTGTCACGCAAACCAGTGCGGGGGAAAGGAACGGATTTCCCGATCCTCCTGATAACAGTACAGTGGAAGAGTTCAAAGATGATGAACTGATCTTACAGGCATGTTACGAATCGCGACAACCATTTGATGTGCTCGGCTTTCACAACCTCATGTGGGATGCTTCCATCACGACGGAGAATGACAAATTGCGTTGGATCGGGCAGGGTTTTCAATTTGGCAAAAGTGCGGACAACGATGCTAGCAAATCTAAAGTAGGGCAGAGAGTGTCGTTATTGGAGGCCTCGTCTGTTACTTCTACTGCCGCACTACAAATGGAAGCACGGCTTTCAACGTTCAGCCCAACCAAGACTAACAGCACCGATGCTCTTAATTCAGAACAAGTTACAGCAGAAATGAATCCGCAAACTTGGGGATTGATTCAAAATCAGGGCGGCCCGTGTGGTATTTTGGCAGCAGTACAGGCGGAAATCCTACGTGTTTTGCTATGGGGGAGGCCGAGGCCATTTGAGTGCCCGCCGAGGCTGGCATTGCCACAGGGCCCTATAGGTGACATAGACTCATCGAGTGACTTCCCTCCATTGACGTCGGAGGTGATGGAAACGGTGTTGGCGCAAGCGATTGCTATCATAATTGCTCGGGCCACACTGACCCCTAGTAAAGTCCCCGAAGGCGAAAATGGACAAGACCGTTCAACGACGACGGATTACTTCTCTTCTGTCAAGGCACGCGTTGTGCTGCCAGAATACTCGAACGGCGTTTTGCTAGACGCCGGTTTAAGGTGGAGAGACTTAGAACCGTGGAGTGCGATTGATACAGAGTCGTCTCCATCGCCTACTGCGGTATCCTCGGTCCTGCAAACGTTCGCTGTGGAAGTGCCGGCATCTGTGACACTTACTGGACCAAAAAGGCAAAAGCGCGATGGCGTGGGTGTCATTGAAGAGACCTCGAGTCTGGAAGATAAGATTCTGCGACTGGCCCGCGTTATTTCTACTTTTTTGATGACTCCGTTACAGCAATCGCCGAAGGGAAATGCGACTAGCCCTTCTCGTCCAATAAATTTTTTTCAAAATTCTGGTGGTGTGTTGTTTCTGACAATGTCAATTGTGGCATCACGCGGAAAATCTCGCATTCAGAACGAATTTGACGATCCAATCAATACTCGATTGACTTCTCAGTTTGGACACTGTGGTCAAGAGCTCATCAATGTTTGCTTAATTGGTCAAGCTGTTTCAAATGTATTTGATAATGATGTTAACTTGGGAGAGACAGTATGTCGGGGAATATCTAGCCAACCAGCGATTGGTTACCTATCTCAGCTTGAATCAATGCGCTACTGTGAAGTGGGCAGCTATTATAAATCTCCCAAATTTCCTGTTTGGGTTGTGGGTTCGACTGGTCATTTTACGGTCTTGTTTGGTGATGCAGATGCTTTGAGAGAATCCCAGAGTGATGTGCTTCTTGAAAGATGTCGCCGAGCTTTCAAGTCCAACGAAGAATGTGACGAAAACGGATTTATTCAAACGTCTCAGTTGGGTCGAGTTCTTGAGGCACTGGAATTGAACATCGGAAGCGAGACCCGTGTCCAGACGCTAGCCGCCACACTGGAAGTGTCAGGTGCTGGCATTATTTTATGGGAGGACTTCTGGAAGGCTACGAGTCGTCTACTGACGGGTGCAACCCTCGAAATGATTCTACAAGGGGGAGAATGTACAGCGATTGATTTGACGAGCGAAGTTGACGAACCACGCCCGTTGATGGGGATGGAACTATTGAGGCATGGTCTTTTGCCAGGAAATGATGATCAAAAGCTCACGTCGAGATCAAACGAAACGGATGAAGAAATGGCAAGACGTTTAGCGAGTGAATGGGAGCTGCAGTCACAGTCGCATAACACTACAGATGGGATGTTGGTATTGAGTCACGCGGCGGGAGTAGCCAGCCCGTTGAGAGCGGAATCATCGGGTCAGCAGCTTTCGGACGAAGAGCTGGCTAGGCAATTACAGGCTGAATGGGACGTCGAGTTTCCGGCAGCCGGGGCTAGTTGCAGTATTGATGCAGTGAACGGATCGCCGACACCAGTTTTATCGGAACCTGACGAGTTAGCGTGGGATGCCGTGGAAGAGTCAGATTCTAAACCATCTGCCAAACCTACTTATTCTCAGAATGGCCGTGATACTCACCTCGATCTGGAGCACTATGGGGATTCTCTTCCATTGTGTCATTACAACGGTCTTCAAGGTGGAAATTTGATCACATTCCGTGTCACCAAGCTGAGTGCAGTTGAGGCAGTAGGTGCGAGTACGTCTTTGAATGGCGGTAGGAAGTCTTCAGGATCAGGTGATTTGGAAGATGTCGTACGGACTAAATGGCCGTCGTGTATCGTCGATTGGCTAGGCAATAAACCTCCTTTTATCGATTAAAAACAATCAAACACAAACACTTTATTCACTTATTGGCAACTAGGCTTCGTTTCTCTTTAGTGGCCGGCCAAGACGCCGGATGCGATCACGCATATTAGCTCCTCTTTTGTGGATTAGTAGCGCACGATTATTCGATCCTTTCTCTGGTAAATCCCAATTCATAAACCCGCGACACGCATCAGATTGACAGTTACAGGGAATGCGTTCGGAAAGGTCCAGCTCAAGTGGGAATTGGTAGTCATATGAAATCTCCTCATTAATGCTGATCTCTTGCTGCGCAATAATAATCACACGTTTCAAACAAGGACTGGGAGGTTCTCCTGACACAATCTTTGCAAAGCAGTTTGGTGTGCAATTGTGGTTGATGTATCGGGCAGGTCCGCCTTTTAAGGTTGCATCAATGACAAGTTTTTCATCCAGTCGGAATTGATAATCCTGTATGCGTTGCTCCTGATAAATTTTTTCTCTGTTATCAGCCACTGCATACGAAATATATTCACCAAGATATTCGGCCACAACATCGCCTTTTATGAAAGGTTGGTCAGCGAAGAGACCCCATCCGTGAACTTTACTACCTCTGACTGAGACACACACTTGCTTAGCTTTGTCGTACGATATACCAGACACTTCTTCATGCAACTTGATGATCCGCTCGCGGCTATTCGTACTTGCGAGCCCCGTAGTCAAATCCATTCGAGAAAAATCTACCCTCGGATTGTCGGAATCGTTCTTTCTTTTCCTGCCCGGAACTATTGAGTCGGCGTTCATGGCTTGCTTCATATCTTGATCAACTGCCAATACATCACAGCGCGCGCAACCGTTATCAGAGACAATCTTTCGCTCCAACCGACGACTCTGAACTTTTCGAACGAGTCTGACGACGGATTCTTCCCGCCAGCTAGATATATCTTTCAATTGGACAGGATCCACGATACTTGAGACGCGTTTGTCAATTTCATTCCGTAATCCCTCATCTTCGAAATGACTGCGCATAGAAACGGCACTGTAAACACCATTGCTATCCGTGTATGGGGCTAAGCATGCCTCTGCAGCTGCTGCTACCCGGCGGACAGCGAGGCTGCCGTAAAAGGCAGTTTCGTTCTCTTGCGTTCGCTTAAAGTCCCCTTCAACTTGTTTTCTTAGCCAGTCGCCGCTTTCTAACATGGCCACAGCGTCGGGACACTTTAGGCGCAGGTCTTCAAAGGGGTCACGAGAATCGTAGCTTTCATTGTCAATGTCGTTTTCTTTTGAATCATGCAAAAATCGACGACATGATTCTTCTCCCGATAAAAAATTCGTGTAGGCAACTTTTATGTCACCCATCCAACTTGTTGCGCGCTTCTGCATCGCCCCGAGTGCATCATGTAGCTCTTTGGCTGTCTTCCAGTAAATAGATCCGGAAGGGTTATACAGTAAGGCGTTGTCGCACAGAAGTCGCACGTCAGCAACAAAGCCACCGAGGGAGGAGTATTTCTCTGAAAGAACATTGGTACGGATCATACCAAAGTCAATTGGCTTTTTTACTAGTGCTGAATAGCCCTCGGCTGTAACCGGTTCGGCAAATAGCAGCAAAGGATCTCGTCTCATTAGCGCCAATAAAATCCCAAAACAGGCGATCGACAATGCTTTCTTTTGAAGAGCAATAGTTTGTCTTTGTTGATTCTCCAATTTTTTCTGGCGCTCGTCAAGGTCGCTAAAGTCCAATGAAGATCCAGGAGTGAGCCTAGCAGAGCGAATAGGACGGTCGTCGGGACTCCCAGCGGCTTGAGGCTGCTCGATCGAGCCTGTTCCTTCATCGTTCCCAGAGTCATAAGAAATAGTTTCGTCGGTTTCCTCCGAAGTGCACGAAAGGTCTTCGGATTTGGAGCTGAAGGGCTTGGCCTTGCGAGATGGGAAACCAGCACCGCTAGGTGGTAAAATACAACTAGGAGTCCATCGTTCTCTTAGAACTGCGTTTGCAACAGAAAGGTCTCCTTCAGCCTGGGGCTCTGAACCCTCTTTCATTTGAACTCGACCGAGCATCGTTGTATGGACTTTCAGTATTTTCGAATCCCCTTTGTGAGATTTTGGGTTTCCAGCAGATGGTTGTCGTTTTGACATATTAATAACCAACTGAGCTCTCCGGCATTGCACGCAACCCTTGTCGCTCTCAATAACGGCTCTGCACCTGCCACACTTGTTCAAACATCCACTACCCCCGTTGTCATCTCCTTCGCTGTGACTACCTTTTCTTTGGTATGTCGGCAATGTCCGTCCAGCTAATGAACTCTTTGGAGAGTGCATCGTATTTTCGTCTAGTCTCTGAGGCTCAGCGACTTTCATATACATTGTTTCTTCAATAAACTCAACAATGTCATCCGCCCGTTCGGATGGATCACTCAACGAACTACTGGGTAAAACAGGTAACTTTTGAATATCATCTCGCTCTCCTGACTCTCTCCATGACAGCAAGTCAGAATCCTGCGACCCGTTCGTCGGAAAATCTTCGAAGCGTTCCAAGTGTGGTCGAAGTCCTAAGCCAATGCGCGTTGCCGCGAGCGAACTAAGTGGTGGTTGTAACTTTGCGCGATGTTCAACTGAAGGCATTCTTCTCTTTAGAACTGAACAAAAGTGTGTCCAACCACGTGAACAGCCCAGACATTCGTCGCCCACGCTGGTTGAAATTGGCCCATGGACATCGAAGTACGGTATAGTAGCCTTCGTACTCTGTTCCTCGTTTTGTTTGTAATCCTCCGGTCGAGTAATACTGAACATCGGAACCGGATGAAATCGCATATCATGAAGTATGTCTAAAAGAACTCGGTTGTAGCTTTGATCGTTTTCTGCTTTGAACGGCTTGCTGCCAACGGACGTCCCCAAATAGAGCCGTTGGTGTCGTTCCACTGTCAGACGATTATCGTCTACTAACGCGTCCAAAGTAGGCATGGCAGGTGTATCCTCTATATTTTCAGTTGATCCCATTTCGCGTAAGGTTTTCTCCTCTTTCCACTGTACTATGCGAGCCTCGTAATCTCGCATTGACAGATTAATATACCGTCTGTGCTCGGACAGACGAAGTTTTGACCACCATACCGCAGCTTCCTGAGCCACTAGCGCGTTTCGCTCCTCTCCTTTCGGTAATCGATTAAAGTATCTATGCTTCCTTGCCAAAACGCGTTCAATCTTCCATCGGTTTTCTCCAAGATAAAAGATGAAAGCAGGCGTTGCCTGCGGAACATTTATAAGTTTCATTCGTTGACCCAAGGGAGGCGCCGATGCGGATGGGAGCGACACATCGTTTTGTCCATCAAAGGTCGCTCTCCGCTTTCTCTTTTTCCTTTTCTTGCTTTTGCTCGGATTATTGCGCTTCTTCTTTGACGTGCTTTCCTCGCTACCATGACCTTCGTCTAAAATTTCTTCTTCTTCATCATCATCATCGTCAGCGGAATTGCGAGCTTCCAAAAGATTGTCTTTACCTCCCCCATTCGAGTCGTAACTGTCTTCATCCTTGGTGAGATTATCAACAGCGCGACATGTCGAACAAATTCTGCGACCATCATCGTCTTCTCTGCAAGAAGGGTAGTGCACATAGTTCCCACACTCTTCACACGGCTCTAAAGAAAGGTCGATTCGTCGCATGTGACATTCTACACATCGATGCCGACTTGACTTTCGATCAACCTTATCTGTGTTTTTACGGGAGCGTTCACAATAGCTCTTCGCAATGCATTCTGGACAAAACCACGGGTCGTCGTCGTTCTCCAACGACTTCCGCGACGGATCCTCAGGTGGTATACACTTTTGATGATAAACTCGTGGGCAGCCATCGCAGCATACCACGTTGCCAAATTCTCGGCAAACTTGACAATAATATTGATTGCCATCATTTCCAACAAATGCGTCGAGTGATTTGGATTTGTCAAAATCTCCTGATGGCGAGAATGGCTTTCCACTAACAAGAACTTTGACAACTGCAAAAGATCCGTCTTCTTCCACCGCTGTGAGCGATGGTAAGGTATCAGTCGAGGTCCGATGACCCCTTTTAGATCGATTTGGTCGACCGCCCCCCTTTTGTGCTTTATTCATATGCTCAGCTTGAGCGTCTTCGTCGAAACGTTCTTTCCTAATCATTCTGGTCGTAGAATCATTTCGGCGGCGACTCGCAGTCAGTTTTGAACCAGAAATCAGAGAGGAGCCGTTGTCATACCTTTCTATCATAGGACTTTCTGTATCAGCATCAGCTGCATTGGAGCGCGAGCTAGGAGCTCCCTCTGCATCCTTTTCATTAGTAACATCAGACGCATCGGAGCGTGAGCTACGAGCCCCCTCTACATCCCTTTCAGGAGTACCGGTTTGATTTTCAGGACCCATTTCGGTGTTTTCTCCACAATGCAAGTCAGGTGACAGGTGACGATCTCTAATCACTCCAACTTCCCCCTTAATTTGAGCAAGCAATATCGATAAGGGTAAAATATCGTCGTTCGCAACTCTTATGTTTACAAATAGCGTATTGAACACTGTTGTGGCCTGCGGCTGCGTTTGCTGTTCTTGTGAGGGTGCTGATTTTGGCCACAACTTGCAGCGTCCAATAGATTTCGACTGTTTCTGACCAAGCTGGGAGGACATCCTTTCTATAGATCACTTTGTACAGCTTTAGTCATTGATTGGATGTATGGTTTCGAATTTCCCCTATATATCGACAATAAAATCCGTTTGATATCGCATCTAATTCTGAAGAAAGCCAAGGCATTCGAAAAAAAGTTCTTTTCTTAGAGTTTTCCCTGGAGATCAACACGTAACTAATGTTTTTCTTTTTATGAAAGCCCAAATTGCCAGTAAGTAGAAAGTCATCGGAATGGTCCCGAAATCAGCAATAAATATTTGATATGAGGTTCTGAACTCACCACGGAAGGCATCGACGGCTCCAAATTCAAGATTTAACCTGGACGGTAAGCAGTATTTGCCTGTAGTACTGACACGCAGCAGCTTCCTGCGGTATAAGAAATGGCACATTGTGCGTGAGCGCCACTGTGAACATAAAAGGCTACGTCTCAATCTATAGAGGATATCGACCAGGAGGCGGCCGAGCACATCCAATACAATCGACCGGAAAAGAGGTGAGGGAGGTCCTTTTCTGTTCACAACCTAGGGATACACGAGGGAGCATCCCAGACAGCTGGTCACTCGTCGAAGCTAGAGTCGGACATCTCCGGTGAGTGGTAGGTGCCGAAAATTGTTCGCAATACCGCAAATTCAAGTTGCAATATAGGAGTGTGTTTGGCATAAAGCTGATCGGTCCCGGTATTGTAAGGAAAATTTGAAATATGGACAACGACAGAGCTCCCTTGGATCTCGACGCCTCTCCCATCCAAGGACAGCTGGCGAGTACAGTCATGGACTTAGAAGGAAAAATTGTTCGCGGACAATTGACCTCGCACGATGCTTCACTACTATACCAAATGCTAATGGAAAGCTCGAATGTGCATGGCGTTGACGGGTTTCAGAGAATGACTATCACTTTTGCCAACGTGAGATATATTGCCGCTCGAGACGACAGCCACATTTACATTACAAAAGCGAGAGTGGTATAGATGTCATTTACCAAAATCGCGGATCCATAGTCTGGTCTTGAAAGACGGAGCAACCCATTACCTACCGACGTCCGAGAGTGTCTTTACAATAAGAGTAGCTTAGGAAAAACAATTCGAAAAAGATTTGTGCTCCCGTCTTTTTTGCATGTATTTCCTGGAAATTTTATAGACGATGTGATAAGTGAACAAACGGCTAGCTTTTCGCTGGCCTGGGATGATCTGGGTGGTAACTCTCCTCATTTGGGTACCGGCGTAGATCAAGCCATCATTCTTCTACTTTCTCGGAAGAGGAATAATTGTCTTTACGTTAAGTGTGATGATAGCTCAAATGGGTTAGTTTTTTTTGTCGGACGAAGTTTAGCTATTACAAGATAAAGTAGGCACCAGAGGGATGGCAGCTGCACATCGGCTGCGGTATTTCTCGGTTTATTTGGTAAGACGGACTAATTATGTAAGGGTAGCAACCGTGCCAAAAGAATAAGCAAGCCCTGAGCGCATTTATTGCTGATAGCCTTATTTGAAGCACCAAATGTCATATACTTTGCACACCAGAAAAGGAACGGCATTCACCTATTGGAGCTGCTGCTGTGCTAGCATGACGTTGCAAAATTGTCTGCGCAAATCTTGTTCTGGTCGAAATATAAAATGTACCGGATGAATGCGTTCATCACCCCATAGAATCATATCTTCATCGTCAGCAATTTGTCTCCAGTCCCACTGTTCAGCAGCGAATTCGTGGATGTTACGAGCAACATTTATCTGAATTTCCAACGGGGGCGTCCAGAGCTGATTCCTTATGCGTTCCGAGTATTCAAAACGCCCAGGGATTGGAAATACAGTCACAGAGGCGTCGAAACTCACGCCGGGACGCCGGCTTTCCAAGCTTGAGGAGGGCGCATTCAGAGATGAGAAACTGGACGAAGAAAAACAATTCTCATCAATCGAAGGATCCTCTTTTCCGTGGTCAGCTTTGAGAGTGTAGAAAAAGGAATCTGAACGCGGTCGACGTGGACATGAAACCATGTGAGGGACTGGTGATGGTATTTTTCGGGTGTCGTCATGGATACCAAGGCGATTCAAAAATCGTGAGCGAATGCGCGAAGCGCTGGTTGCTTGTGGAGATAAGCGCCGTTGTGAATGATTTGGGGGGAACGACACTGTAGAGGTCGATGTAGATTCCGTGGAAGCCTGCACTGCTGGTCCTCGCTGAATCGAATCCGAATTCTTTACGTCTTTTTGCAAACAACACTCACGAATCAGCAAACAAGGCTTCTCGTCTACTTCGAAACTACTAGAGAGCAGCTGTTCAGGTTTTAGAGGCCGCATGGGGAAGTCAAATTAATGCGGTATCTTTCCTTGTGGTCACTTTTGTAGAGAAAGCGTATCCGAGATTGTGGATGCTCTAGATTTTTCACATTTTTGACGCCTTCTGTATCGTGTTAATAACTCCTTCTTGTCGAAGCCAGAAGCAGGACTGAGAGACCGGTTAATTTTGATTTGCTCTTCCGGAGGAAACTCTCAGATTGTCTGCCAGCTGCTTGCCCTTCCTGTTTTTTAATAAAATAAATAGTCAGTTTTTACTCTTTATAGATATTATACGACAGTCATATCGTTGTAAAAAGACAGATCACTTATACCAGCTTCATTTGTCGAATATCATATCTGATGTGACGTGACACGACAATTTGGAGTAGTTCGATCGAGACGGCTACCAAAATTTTGAAACTCCGACAGCCTCATTTTACACTTAATGATAAGAGCATCCTTTTCAAAAAAAACGACACTTGAATGACAGACAAATGTGTCTCGTTCCTCCTGACTTAAAGATGCTATATATATACATAAATAATTCAATGCCAGTTTCACTCCTACTGTTTCATTACGGTTAATTTGTAATTTCACAAAACGGAAAAGTGGCACTTCCTCGGCAGTGCCGCCTGAACATAGGTCTAATCTCTGCCGGAGTATTGTATGGTAAACGCACTCGCCTTCTGAAGTGCGTATGAGAATTGTTAGTGTATCTGTATTCTGAAAATGGTTTCCGACGAGATGCGTCGATTCTCAACTGATGGAAACGAAGAGCGAGACCCTTGGCAATACGAGGACTTTCGAATATTTTTGAAAAATATGTACCTCCAAGCCCGTTGGCCTCTTGAATCTCATTGATTGCATTCACCATGCTATTCAAGAAGCGTTATGACATGCTTGAAGCGTCAAATTTACAGAGACATACAGTCTCGCTATAATTAACCATTGCATTACCGATTCCATCTTGTTCGCAGTAGTCCGAGGGGACAGTAAGGGAACGGCTTGTTCTCTTGAACCTCGGACTTCTTAGTTAGAAGTTAGACGGGACGTTTGCACACCTTCCGGTCGGTAATTGGCAAAGTTTGACTGCTCGTCTGTTTCCCTTCAATTTACGTTATCTGTGAGGAAACTCCTAACTGTAAGTTGCTGTGATCAATAGCGACTCAAACTTTCCTTTGTCTTCTTACAACGGAGTGTAAAAGATCTCGGTCTGCAACAATTGTAGTTGGACAATAGTGGTGTTTTGTAGAGAACGAGCAAAGTGTATTTCCAATACTATCAAGTGTTTTATTTTTATTAAAACTGTAGAGAGGCTTTTGGATCCATCCTTAGAATGCCTAACTGTCTAGCATAGTTTGTATGGTGCTAGTACAACTCAGAAGACTGTATTTGTCAAATGCCTGATGAACGGACTTGTGACGCGGATGTCTTCTGATGAAGACAAAAAGTATCAGAGGGGAATCGACTCATTCGAATTCGATCATCGGTTGATAGTATTCTAGTCTAGCTGGCGGCCGTGGCGAGCCCTATGGTACCATAGCATTGGGGCTGCCACATTCGGCCCCGCGAACGACGTATCAAGTACATACCTATTTTTTGCTACCTCGTTCGATGCGTATTTCCAGCGTACGGGTAGAGGGGGTCTTGGTTGTGGAACTAATTGTTGCGGTACTTCACTGACTGTGAGTGGGGGTCCTCATTTTGGTGATCTTGAGATATTTGTTCAACTTTGTACTTTTGCATGGCGCCCAACGCTACTGCAGCTACCGGTGCTGGCGTCACTGATGACGATGCACCCGCAGTTCCGACGCATTCTATTGCCATGAAGCTGTTGGATGTACGTCTGCAACCGGCTACGGCTATTTTGACTTCGGTCACGGGCGAGTTCACCGACGTGGGTCGACACGAAATTGCCGCACTTAAGGCCGGGGGTATGATTGAAATTTACAGGATTGTGACAGTGGTGACCGAAGACGCGGACGGTGAGGACGACGCCAGCAACGCTACAAGCAAAACGGTGATCAAGTTAATTTTGCGTGTGGAAACCCGCAGTGTACTTCGTTCTTGTGCGGTGGTACGCTTTCCGGGAGAAAAACGCGACGTTCTTGCCGTTACAGCCGATAGTGGGGCCTTGTCTATTCTAGATTTTCTAAACAGCACCTGCAAGATTCTGCATTGCGCCGTGTTTGGCAAAACAGCCTGTCGGCGTGCGACGCCGGGACAGTACGTCGCGAGTGATCCCAAAGGACGAGCCGTACTCGTGGCGGCTACGGAAAAACGCAAACTGGTTTACGTTTTGAACAATCGTAGTGCCGAGAATGCCGCGACTTCGCTGGTGGCGAGTCCGTTGGAAGCGCATCGGGCCAGGACTATTACGTTTGATGTCGTTGGTATAGACAACGGCTACGACAACCCAATTTTTGCCGCTTTGGAATTACAGTACCCGGAACAAGAAGACGCGGCTGCCACGACGTGGACTGCGTCCGCAGTGGAAAAGCAACTTGCTTATTACGAATTAGACTTGGGTCTAAATCATGTAAGTCGCCGATGGGCGACAACGACACACCGATCTGCATGCTGTTTGGCGGCCCTGCCTGGTGGTGCCGACGGGCCCGGCGGAGTCCTGGTGGGAGGCGAAGATTGGGTGGAATACGTACACGAAGCCGCGTCCACGTCCTCCAACCATATTCGTAACCTAGCATGTTCCATCCCCCGTCGTGAACTCCATCCGTCCGACAAGGGCATTCTCATCACGAGCATTGTTGTACATCGCCAAAAGAAATCGAAATTTTTTGCCTTGGCCCAGTCAGAACTGGGGGATGTTTACAAAATTATAGTTCAGTTAAACGAACCTGACAAGACCAAAGTGGTTGGGATGGAAATTGCTCTTCTGGATACTTTGCCCAACGTGAACGCATTAAATGTGAGCAAGTTGGGCATGCTTTTTGCCGCAGCTTCGTTTGGCGATCATCACTTGTATCAGTTTGAACGCATTGATTTGCCTGACGCTCCAAAAAATACCAGTGATGAGGCGACCAAGGCATTGACCGCCAGTGGTAGCACAGTATTGACGACGGCATTAGCATCTGAAATTGCTTCTAAATTCGTGCCAACTGTGTTGCAAAATTTGCGAAAAATTCACTCCTTGGACAATCCTTCCCCGACGACTGGTGTTCTGGTGGGGGAACTGGCCGGCAATGAAGTCAGTCCGCAGATTTACGCGTTGACAGGCTCAGGTCCGACGAGTGCGTTGCGAGTAACACGCCACGGTGCGTCCGTCACTGAGCTCGCAGTTAGTGAATTGCCCGGCGTACCGGGGGCTATTTTTACTATCGGTACTGGGAACACTGCAGGCGGCAAGAAATTAGACCAATTCATTGTTGTTAGCTTTGCTGATGCCACACTTGTCCTAAGTGTCGGTGAAACAGTCGAAGAAGTTGGTAAAGAATCTGGTTTCCTGACAAACTCTCCCACACTGGCCTGTTCGGCGCTAGGGAGCGACGGTGCCTTGTGCCAAGTGCATCCCGTCGGAGTCCGGCACATTCAAAATGGTCAGGCCAAACAGTGGCATTGTCCTGGTCTCAAACGCATCGAGTGTGCGAGCGCCAACGAGAGTCAAGTAATTGTCGCGTTAGCTGGTGGAGAAATTATCTACTTCGAATTGGATCCAATGAGTGGCAATCTGATGGAAAGCGCGACGAGAGAGATGGGAGCGGATGTCTGTTGTTTGGATGTAGGGACTATTCCGAAAGGTCGTAGTCGGAGTCTGTTCGCGGTGGTTGGCTGCCGCGATCAAACGGTCCGCGTAATTAGCTTGGAGCCGGACAAAACCAAAATTTTGTCTCAACGCAGTAGTACCGCTTTGAAAGCCCGTCCTCATTCGGTTGCATTACAAATGATGAATGCAGGTGTAGCCAATAGCAATGCCAATGTCGATGATTTGACCCTCATTATTGGTTTAGACGATGGTAGCTCGTTGCGAGCGAGCATTGATCCAATCACGGGGTCGATTGGTACGAGTCCAACGCGTCGCTTTCTAGGCGCTCGCCCAGTAGCAGTATCGCGAATTTCGTTGGAGTCCAACCCGGCGACACTTCTGTTGTCGTCACGTCCTTGGATTACGCGCCGCGATGCTGCTTCTGGAAAACATATTATGGCACCGTTGTCGTACGCCCCCCTGGACCATGGCTGCTCCTTCAGTTCTGATGCCGTGAGCGAAGGGATTGTCGCGACCGCTGGGAAAACGCTTCGCATTTTGTCCATTGAGTCGTCAGGTATGGAAGGTGGCGATGACGAAGCCTTTAATACCAACAAGATTCCACTCCGCTACACCCCTCGTCAGATGACCCTCATGTCAGCGACTCCTTCGAACGCACAAGAACGCAAGGTCGTTTTGGTCGTTGTTGAAAGTGATTGCAACGAATATGGTTTTGATGAAAAGAAATCCATGGGTTTCGATCCTTCTGGCGAAGGTAAAGGGGAAAAAACAGGCGGCAAAGAGGACGATGCCATGGACGTAGACAGTGATGACGAAGGAAGAAAAGAAGACCTAAATCAGGGCGACGACGAAGATGATGAAGAAGAAAAGGCAATGAGACGAACCAGTATTCGTGGGCCCGTTCCGTCCAGTCCAGGACATTGGGGATCGTGTGTTAGGTTGCTCGATCCTTCGAACTCATGCACTACGCTTGATTGTATAGAAATGGGACGAAACGAAGCGGCACTATGCTGTGCGTCGGTCCGGTTTCACTCAAAAGGTGGTGAACCCTTGCTCGCTGTTGGAACTGTAACCGGAATGACTATGCACCCGTTGAAGCAGGATTCGAGTCACATCGTGATTTATCGTATCGTCAACGGAGACCGTTTTCAGCTTTTGCATCGAACTTCGGTGGACGACGGTCCTGTCCTTTCCCTGGCTCATTTTCAGGGCCGGCTTCTCGTCGGAATTGGAACGACTTTACGCCTCTACGAAATGGGCAAGCGCCAGCTTTTACGAAAAAGCGAACTACGCAATTTCCCAACGTTTGTCAAGACTGTCCAGACAGTCGGAGAGCGTGCCTACATCGGTGACATGATGCAATCCATTCAAATTGTTCGCTACGACGTGTCAGCAAACCGGCTGGTTCTGATTGCGAACGATGCTAGTCCTCGACCTATCGTCTGCCAAGAACTTCTTGATTGGAACACTGTCGCGGTCGGAGACAAATTCGGAAATATATCAGTAATGCGATTGCCACGAGGTGCGGACACTTCTGCTATTGATGTAACCGGGCAGCGCGCGCTCTGGGACTCGTCACGGGAAGACATGATCCCGAAGCTTGAGCTGCTGTGTCAGTATTACGTCGGAGAAGTGGTGACAAGCATGACTCGCTCTTCTTTGGTTGCAGGGGGTGCAGAATCTCTTATTTACGTGACAGTTTCGGGCCGTATTGGCGCGTTCGTTCCTTTCACGAATCGTAACGACGTTGATTTTTACAGTCAATTGGAGTCTGAGCTTCGCGGGGACGCTTCCCGGCCGACGGGACGCGATCCTCAGTCGTATCGCTCATATTATGCTCCAATGATGCACGTGGTAGACGGTGATTTGTGCGATGCTTTCAACTCTCTGGGACCCGAAAAGCAGAACAAAATTGCCGAGAAACTAGATCGTACCGTTGGTGAAATCATGAAAAAGCTAGAAGATACACGTAACGCATTGCTTTAAGGATCCTCTTGCTTTACAGTTAATCGCAACATTTTTAAACTTGTAAGCTTTGCCACATATCTGAGACTTTCGCCCAATCGCCAGCTTCTATAGCTTTGGTGATGTGGCTCCTTCGCACAACGCCATTACATGGAGTGAAGGAACTCGACCCATTGCCATTGACCTCCTGCTCAAATTCGGAACTAATGCGCTTAGCGTTCGACAAGACATCTTCTGGTAAGCCGGCCAGGCGAGCCACATTTATGCCAAACGACTTGGGACAAACCCCCTCGCCGAGCGTATATAGAAAAGTAATTGTACTTTCGTCTTTTTCTTCATTCTCAGGCCGAGAAGTAGTGATACCATTTTCGACGATGCACTCCATATGTCCGAGCCGTACGTTCCTATTATGTTTCCATTCTTCCAACAAGGAGTGGTAGTGAGTTGCAAACAGGCTCAAGCATTTGCTTCGATCGACAAGGTGTTTGACAACGGAGCTCGCAATCGCGGTACCGTCAAAAGTACTGGTTCCTCGGCCAAGCTCATCCATTATTACCAGACTGCGACGTGTCGCTCCTCGAAGAGCAGCGGCGGTCTCCGCTAACTACATTGACAAGAAGAACAGAGTATGCGAGTTAACAAGTGGGAAAGACTCGGCTGAGTGCATCAGAGCAGAGTGTCGCTTACCTCCACAAAGAATGTCGATTGTCCTAATAGAATACGGTCGGTGGCACCTAGTCGAGTATAGATGCGATCTATCGGAGTCAACGCGCAGTCTTCGGCCGGAACGAAGCAACCAATCTGGGCAAGTATCGAAATCAAACAAGTCTGTCGTAAAAGCGTGCTTTTCCCACCCATATTGGGTCCGCTAAGTAAAAGCACTCGGGAGGCGTTGTCTTGCGACGTTTCCGTGCCCAACGAAAGATCGTTGGGGATAAAATCGTTGGATCCAATCGAACTTTCAATACAAGGGTGTCGCCCGCCCGTCACTCGAATAGTCGGGGAAGCATGTTGCGGACAATCCAGGATCTTGGCTCGTGTATAGCCGGGTTTCGAAGCCGTCTGGGCTAGCGCCCCTATCGCATCCAACAACGATGTAGCTTGGGCAGCAGCAGCCCACAAGGACCGCATTGAATCAAATTTGGCAAATATAAGTTGCATGCCTCGAGCCTTGCGTTTCTTTTGTACTTCATACGCGTTTTCGAACTCCTGGACAAAGTGCTCTAATTGCGCCGTTCTGTATCGATTCATCTGCTTGGTGCCGCTCCCACGTTTTCCCTTGAGAATGAAGTTATCTGGAACGCGTACGCTGGCTGGAAGTTCGATTGTGTACTTTTCTTTTGACTCGGGCTTGGTATTGATGTATTTCCAGGACGATCTGGCGGCAGACCGGGGTTGCAAGTAGGTGCTGCACATTTCCTCCTTGTAATCGTTCAGTTCGGACTGAATGTGCGCGATGGCGTCACAAGCCTGGTCATACAGATCATCGATTCCGCGGGATGGTTCGAAGAATCCCTTGGCAGCCTGGTCAAGATCAAAGTTTTCAAAGAACCATTCAAGTTCCTGGATCATATTGGGAAAACACCCACCCTGATCTGTAAAGCGCACGATTTTGCTCAGCAGCCCACTTTGTATTTCGATGCCGTCAAAGAGCTCCGGAATCTGTGTTGCGTGCTGCAACCCTTTTAGCACTTTGGAGAAGTCGCCAACCTTGCGTTTTGTATAGGTGGATGTTTCGTACAACACCGCGCGGTCGCTCGGATAGTAACTGCTCCCGTCGTCTGCATCGTCTTCTTCCCCGGGAATCCGGGTCATTCCACTCATACTGTGGACCCGGCTCAATAATCGCTCAATGTCTCCACACTTGGCGAGAACAGACCGCGCTTCCGATAAGGCCATGCCGGCTCCTCCCGACACGAGTTCCTGCACAGCATCGGCCCGTCGATCAATGTCCGCTCGGCGGAACAAAGGACGGAGCAACCATGCACGAAGCAACCGGGATCCGTGCGGAGTCTTGGTAAGGTTGATTTTGGACCACAGACTACCGTTGGCTTTGTGGTCGACGGAGTTGTACAATATCTCGAGGTTGTGTAAAGTCGTTCCATCCAGTGCCATGTGATTGATATCGTTTTCGATATTAATGGCTTCGACCATCTCAAACTGCATGGGCACAGGATCTTGTGTTGCCTGTGTAACGTTTGGCGAAGTCTTCGTTGACAAAGGTGCCGTAGTGCGCTGATCGTCGATGTCAACACCAGCTTCACTCCAACTGTCGCGTTCGGCCATTGTCTGAATACGGCTGGGTGACTCTTCCGTGACTGTCGACGAGGACGGTGGAATATAGGCTTTGACGACACCCATGGAAAGTAGCTCACCGTCCACAAGATTCCGCTGCAAGTAAAACAAGACGGCGCCAAAACTTGATAAGGCCAGGGTGGCCCCGCCTTCCACCGCGGCCCGCAGCACGGCCGGCCAGCGGCTTACACTCACGTGATCGGTTTGTTGCTTCGAAGCGCGCGGATAATATCGTCGGCGATGCAGCTCGTCCAGAGTCTCCGACACATCCCAGGGATGAATCTGCGACAACGGACGGTCGAGCTTGCGGCGAATCTCCGGATCCAGTGCGGTGGACTGCGGGAATTGCTCCGTGGCCCGAATGATTTCCAAACGCGTAGACTGGAGCGAGGTTTTCTGGGCCGTCCGAATTAGCGACAAGAGAGTATCGGATGCACCATTGGGACCGCCCTCTACCAGAATCTGTCGAGCGCCCACAACAAATTTGCGATTGTGTGAGAAACATCAGAGTAACAAATGGATTGGAAAAACCAATCCCGGAATGCTGTCCGCGCGGACAAGCAAACGTCAGCTACGTACCTCGGAGGGTGCAAAATTGGTCAAGAGAGTATCCATCCGGGACCGGCGTACATCATCGGCAAACTGTCCAATCGTCACGACCCCGTGAACTGCATCGACAAGAGTGATACCGTACTCGCAAACGGGCGCCTGCTGCACTTCCACCTCTACGTCATCTTGCCGTTCCCCTTGGTCCACGAGCGTTTCCCGAATCGCCAGGAGGGGTCCCACGCCGCCTTGACCAGTGGCAATGTGCGTGTCATCGTCGAGATAGCCAAAGGTGCGGGTGCCGAGCGTAAGTATGGAGCAGACTTCGCGATTGACGACTTTGGGGGCGGGTCCGTTCCGTCGGTGGTGTGCCTTTTTGCGTACCGCGAGGGCATCGGGTGTTTCGGTCTGTTCAACACGGGCTACCTTGTAGCCGGCGCGGACGAGTTGATCCGCCATGGGTCCGTAGGATATTTCCGGAAAGCCGGCGTGGGCGACGTGTCCCTTCATGTAGAGCAGTCCGCAGACTTGGACGCCCACGTCGGCGTCAGCGTGGAACATTTCGTAGAATTTTCCGGTTTTGAAGAGGAGGACGGTATCGGCGTAGCGGGCTTTGAGGTCCCACCACTGTTGGACGGCGTCGGTCATGTTTCCGCCCGTGACGTTGAGCCAGTCTCGGGAATTGACCTTGAGTGTCCGACGGTCGTAGTCCGGGTGGTCCGGAGTGCGTCCCTGGGCGTCGCGGGGATTCTGGAGAAATGGTAAATGGTTATGGGCATGGGAACCCGCAATGTTGACGACACCTTTTTCGAACATGGGAGGCTTGCCTTTGGTTTGGGTAGCGTGGGTAGGGGAGGGGGTAGCGGCGAGGGAGGGTGAAGGGTACGGTTGAGTGTTGGTTGCGAGCGAAGCCCCCGCCAGGGAAGGTGTCACGTGCGGTGGGTTCCGCTTTGGTCCGGAAGGAGTGGTGGAAACGTCGGGTCGGGCCGGTGTCTGATGAGGGGCAGCTGGCGGGTGTGCCGTGACGGTCACGGAGGGTGTTGGACGGGACTTGGAGAGTGAGGGTCTGCGGGATGATACACTGTGACGCTTGGGTTTGCGCGGTGCTTCATCTTCGTCGTCGGTGACCATCCACTGATCCTCATTCTCGTCGTCGTTATCGTTCTGTTCGTCTTGCTCGTAGGCCGACTCGTCGTCTTCGTCGGCGCAACTCTCGGGTTCTTCCAAGTCTCCCGAAAACTCGAATTCGGCTTCTTCGTCTGGCTCGTCGGGTTCCGGAATACGTCGTCGCTTGTGCTGATTTCGGTTGTTATTGTTGTCGATATTCTGCTGCTGATTGTCGTTGGAGACGCGTTGGTACTGGGTCGTGTTGAGATCGATCCATTCCGGGGCTTGTCCGTCTCCGTAATCGATGCAGTGGAGCGGCGCCGACGTCGCACGCCGTATCTGGACCAACGTGCCTTGGTAGTAGGCTTTGTCGTCCGGCCAGTAGACCTGGAGGACATCCCCTACCCGCAACGGGGGCGTCAACGGACGTTTCGTGGTGGACTTTGGGGAGTGAGTCGTCGCGTCGGTGGAGGGTTTGGTGTCACCGGGGACGGGAGCGTTGGTAGATTCGAGAGGTACGGACGGTGACGACGGCTTGGTCGTTGCGGAGCTCTTGCGGGATGTCGTAAAGAAGGAAAACAAATTGCCCTGTTTGAGATTCTTTGCACCGCGGCTGCCGTTCGTGACGGCGGCGGTGGCGGCGGCCTTGGGTATCGACGGAGCCATCCCGGGAATGTCGAGACGAACGAACGTGGGTAAAAGAGAGAGTCGCGGGCAGTGGGATCGAACGGGAAAGTTGGGTCAACTCAAACTTGGAACAAACTGACGAGGAATGCACGAAAAAGCTATTAAGAGAAAGAGGGATGTAAAAGAGGGGTTGTCCCGATGGTATCACCCGTCTCCCGCCCAATCGGTCGAGGTGCATTGGGTCAGAAATGTGGGCGGGGAGGTTTGGGGGGAGGATGTTCGAGGTAGGATGGTAGCTCGCGTACAGAGTGTAGCGTTCGTAGAGTGTCTACTACTAGAGCTACCTACTCTAGCGAGCGAGCGCGTAGAGCGACTCTACTACTAGTAGGAGAAACACCGCGCCGTCGTCGAGGTGGGACGACGACGCGCGCTCCCGCCGTACGGTCGAGGCCGGGATCACGGTGCCGGCGTGGCCCGCGTCTCGGTTTCGAATTTCACCTTTCCAAACTGGAAAGGACGATCGCCATACTGTGGTAGTAGATAGATCGGTCCGTTCGTACCCGTACCAAATATGAGGAACAGCAATAAGCACGTACACCCGTTTTTACTACAACTGGATTCTGTTTGCGTATGATTTTTGGATTGTCGTCCAACAGTAACACGTAGACACAGACAGCCTCACAAGTGTTCCAAAAGACTATACTACGGTATACCTACGCCAAACAAACACATGTGGAAATTTCCCCCCCACTCCCGCGTAGGCTATCGATCGAATCTCCACAACGACGCTACGTCTCCACGCAAGGGCCGGGCCGGGCCTCGCCTCACTTACAGTTACCGCCACAACTGTCGGTTCTTCTCTTTGGTAGAGGTGTTGCTATTTCGTCTCTTTCGTAGTGGATAACGACAAGTGCTCTTTGCTTCTTGCCACGGCTCCAGTGTGACGATTGACTGTGAATCGTCACGTATGACGACGACAACGTCCGGGGCAGTGGCACCCGCACCCAGCGGGGCGAGCCATTCGACCAAGCCGCGTCGTCGGGACAACAGCAACAACAACAAGGCTATTAACCAGAGTGGTTCTGGTATGGATGGTGCTCCTACGTCTGCTGCTGTTGCTACTGGTACTGCTGGTGCTACTACTCCCAGTGGAACAACAGCTCCACCAACGCTGGATACCGACGAAGGCACGCTCCGGGCCATTCTTGCACAGCACGCTCCCACAGTCCTTGCTGCACACATTGTCACCGCCACAATCTACATTCCCACCGCTACTGTCGGAGCCGTCATTGGACGCAAAGGACAGAACATTGTGGCTCTGCAAAAACGTGCCGCCGCCGTCCAAGTTTCCTCTGCCGCCAAGCACCGTCCCCACGCGAATTCCAATCCACTCCCCGTACGCGTCGCCGTCGTCCACGCCGACCAAAAGACCGTTGCGGCACTGCCTTCCACCGTTACTCCTCTCGACAATTCCCAACCCCGCCTCTGGACTCCCGTCGTCGTGCGCGCCGATCCCGTCGCCCTTGGAGTCGTGGCTGCACAAATTGCCCGTGACGTTGCCTCCACCACCGCACCGTCCCAGAATACCGCGACGATAGACGAGGTTGTTTTGGATGTTCCGCTGCACGCTCGCTGGTCGTATCCCGACGTACTCGTGGGGCCCGACGGCACGACGCTCGCACAATTGTCCGCCGATACCCACGTACGCATACACGTGCCCCCGCACCACGCGCCCCCACGACGAATGTCGGATGGTACGGTGGTGAATCACGTCGTCCAACTCGAAGGCGACTGGCCAAACGTACACGCGTGTTTGGCCAGAATGATTCTGCTACTCGCAACCCAAACCGACGCGGCGCCCACGGCCGGTACCGATACCGGTGGCGTCCACACCGATCGATCGCTACCATCCGATCACCAGTATCCCTATCAGGCAACTATCTCGGTGCCACTCCTGCCTTCGCAAATGAAATTGCGCGGCCTCAAACGGAAACACGCGTGTCGCTTTCACAAGAAGAAGCGTCACGACCAAGGCTGGGATCTGACACTGCTCGCCGACTCCAACTCGACCATGGACGCGGTCCGGGCGGTTTTGGAAAAGTGGCGGGACTCGGTCGCGGATACGACTGGGGACCACGACGAGGATGCGGAGGATGCCGTCCGGTCGCAGACACCGTCAAAGCGGACGCACGGCCGGGGAGGACGAGGATCCCGCGGGCGCTCGAACAGCGGCAACGCGGCCCCTCGGACCAATCTGCCGAATCGCGGGACCCATCAGTGATGACGGCGCCCCGTTGGAGATGCCTACGGAGGGAACGCGTTCACCAGGACCAAGGCACAGGACACCATGCATAGGCTTCGTCACGGTCAGTCGACAAATAATGTCCACGGACATTTCTGTCTTCCAGCGATTGGACATCGAAGTCGTACGCCCGCATATCCGGCTCGTGCTGTCATTGGTCCGGTCTTCGGGATACACATGAAAGGGGACACGAGTGAGTCACGGAAACCGGAACAAGTCGTGGCGGGAAGAGAAGGGGCCATCCACAATGTATCCTTAGCATTTCTCAAAGTACCCAAAAACTCCTTTTAAGAAATTATTTTCAACGGATCGCAGAATAAATCGCTACGATATATAGAGTATTCAGATTTGTAGTAGAAAACTAATTCTCAACGTCCCTTGTTTAGGAAATGAGTCTTTCGAGATTGAATCGAGAGATCTCGATTGGCTACGGAATTGCTCCCCGAACAAATGAACCTTTCCCTTTCCAACGGCAACGGAAGCAGCCATATTGCGGGGTTTTCGTTGCGCTTGCGCTGGTTTTGTGCCTCTTCGTTCAAAACAAAAATAGCGTCCGACCCTTTGCAACACAATAGTTATACATTGTGACGTTCGTTGAAATCATTATCAATCTTGGTCTGGACGTAAAACAGATTTGATCGTAATCTACGGCAGACGCGGTAGAGCAAGAAGGGGCAAGTCCTGTACGGAAAAGCCTTAGCGCTTCTACCGCTTCACTCGGAACATACTACTCCTTGTCGGAGAGGCCATCCAATTTTCCGGTACCTTCAATCTTGAGTGACTCGTCGATTCAACGTGACTGTCACTATGCGGAGAGCCTTACGCCACCGTGATCCCGTCCAGGGAGTTGGCGGGGGCTTGAGATCCACCCAAACCTCGTATAACCGCAACAGCAGCAACAGCGTGGATCACACCTCCATACTGGAAGAAGAGGAACCTTGGGATCAGCGTCCCGCCCGCTCGGTGGAAGAAAGCAGTACCCCACGGGCCTTGCTGAGCAATAATTTGTCAACGATGAGGCCTGGACGTGATCGCGACGATTTGAATGATGGTGAACTACCATCGTTGACGCCTACCAGCCAAAAGACGGATACACGTGCAACCAACGAAGGAGGTCGTTTCGAAAACGGTCAGTACAACACCGCTCGACACCCAAGTTCGCCTAGTAAGGCTAGTGTGTTGCTATCGAAAGATACACGTAATGCCTGGAATCAAATGGATGGCGATGTTGCTAAACGAGACGAGGATGACAGCAATGTTGGCTCCGGTCCGCGCCTTGAAGGTCCGGATCGCCATCAGCCAACCGCTGGAAAGGGCTCGGATGACATAGTTGACGACACTGAAATCATAGAAAGGACAGACGAGGATAGCGAACAGGATACAACCTTTTGCGGTCAAACGCTGAACGCGTTTGGTGGTATTTGTGGAAACTTGCAGATCACAAACGCAGTTGACCAAAAACGAACTCGATCCGTGTCTCCCGGAAAGTTGTTGGATCATGATTCCTCCACACCGAAGAGGCGATCACGATCCCTTCCCAGAATCTCGCAGGTCTCATCTGAGGGTGACGAAGAACATACGGCTATTGAAGTTGAGTTTGTTGAGCCGGCCGCTATACTATCGCCTCGGAGGAAGAATGCCTACTTGACCGCGATGGCACGCCAAGCCAAGGCAGACTTTGAGAAAAAGAAAAAGAAGGACCAGACTCGCAGATTTCTTGATCCTGAAGCCCCGCCGTCTATTTCTTACACACAATCCGGAGATGGGGATGAAGATATTTATGCTAGCTTCAACGCAACAGAAAAGCGGAAGTTTTTGAAACTTATCAATGCTGGAAACTCACCCGTGGATGCCTCGCATCAGATCTTCCAGGATCGAGCAGAACGTGAAGCCTTCGAAAGAGGAGATGGCGAAGAAGGAGAAGAGAAGAAATCGAAAGATGAAGAGAGGATAGAAGAAAAGCCAAGAGGTAGATCCGTTACCCCTGGTCGATCTGCTAGCTCCTCGCGGATGGCGTTCTGGAACATAAAGAGCCCATCCAAGCGAGCTGCTCTGGCAAATGCGGCTGCTATTCAAGCTAGGAGATCTCCACCTCTGGCAGAAGCCGAAAACTCGACAGGCATTGTGTCGCCTTCTACCGCTCGCGTCGCAACAGAGGCAGTTCGTACCCCTAACAGTATAACAAAGAGAACGGCTGCCACGCCTGCTGACTTGACGGCTTTGGAAACCGACTCGTCGGAAGACGAATCAATTCCCTTCAAGAAGAGTGGAATCAATTACTACGATGCGGTTCGTCGTCAAAATTTGGAGGAGGATCCTCGAGCTGGTACTTATTTGTCCAAGGAGAATAAGGCTTCTCGACTCTCATCTATGCGCTCGAAAAGTGTCACCCCTAAGCCGCGGGATTTTATTGAGCTAAAAGAGGACAGAAAGCGATCATCCAGCGTTCCACGGTCCCGATCTCGCTCGCTGGGTACTGATTGGGCTGGGGGAAGGATCCCGCCTTCGACGCAGTCATCTCGATCGGTTGGGCCGAAGCCGCAAGGCTTCGACATGTCAGGGCAACAATTCCTGGCGACGGGTGGTGGCCAGGAGTCTACTTCCGCCGGAGGAACATTTAATCGACTAGACGATAGAGAGGACCAACAAATGAATTCTAGCGAAGAGGATGGTCTCGACGAAAGATACGCTCCATATGCACGTTCTACTACCATCCCGAGATCGTCATCCTTCAACAAGAAGCTTTCAGAAGACAAAAACTATTCTCTGGCTGGGAATGACGGAATGGACATTGACATGTATTTGAATTCCACTGATGTCTATTCTGTCGCTGGTAACGACAACATGTCTGTTTACACTACAGGAACAGGAGGAACTGGAATCTCACAGTCATCTCGTATACGACGCCCAGGTGCGGCAAAAAACAGACTAGCTATAGCGAAGGCTGCAGGACGACAAAATAGAAAACATGGGTGGTATGAATCAATGCGTGCGGTTGCGTCTTCTACCAATAAAAAATGGGACCCTGAAAAGGGGTGGGTCGATTATGAGCCCCCCACTGCTGTTTCTGTTGGCGATAAGTCAAACAACAAAATCCATCTTGATCTAAGCAAAAGTATCAGGAAATCGAGAGGTCCCGAGGAATCCCTAGGAGTTGACTTAAGCACATCTGTCAACGCTGTTGCTGTTCCTTTTCCGCAGGACTGGGAAAAAGATAGAATGGAACTATTGGAAGTCGCTACGAGTATTAGTGCTACTGACGATGCATATGGCACATCCGCCCATCAAGCATACCTAACAGGCAATACCTCACTAGATGCTAGGTCCACATCAGGATTGAGGGGCGCTGCTTACAAGCGACCGATTGAGTCGTCGAATGTGAGACCGCAAGGGCGTTTGGGGTCTACGAAAGTAGCCAGTGGTGCCCTTGGAAGGGATGAAAAAGGGTGGAATTCGGAGAAGGAATGGGCTAGAACTGGTCAAAGAGACAGGTCAACACCGGATGTTGTTGATTTTGATTCCCCTGAGCCTTTGTCCAACATTCAGCAGCAAAAGATTTATTCACGCGAATCGGTAGCGACTGCGATCTCCCCGGAAAAATATGCTGGGAATGCGGGCAGACAGGGTCGTGATGCAGACGTTCCGACTGTAGGGTACTCAAGAGAGCCTAGAGCACTACTCATGATGCCCACTCATCTTGCCAATCCCAAAAATCGGGATGATCAGAAAGAAGCAACGGGTCGATTTAGTGAGAATGCAAATCGTGCAGCTTTGTCAAATGATGCTGCTGAACGATATATGCAGCTTGGCAAGAACGGCTCTGTAACCGCTCTGTCCCAAGATCCGCATACAATCATCCAAACTTCAGTACATATCCAAAGTCATAGAAAGCATCAGTACAATTCAGAAAGCGAAGAAAATGATGAAGAGAGCGTGCCTGCAAATACGAAATATGATTCTTATACTTCGCAGGAAGACCGGGCTCTATCTACATTGACAAGTATTGTGCGAGAAAAAGTGGACGAAGACGATTTAAACTTGTTTCCTCATTCGAAGACGCCTATAACATCAAGAAGCGTTGTCAGTTCCAGAAGCGCAACAAGCACAGCGGGAAAAAGTCAAGAGAGCCCGGCGGGGCAAAATAGAAGTTCACGGAGCGCTGGCCCAATAGATTTGGACGACGTTGGATACAGTTCTCAGAGTTCTGAAGACGAGGAAGTGGAGATGTGGGATACAAACTCGAATCTCCATACAAACATATCGCGATCAATGGCGTCGAAATCAGAAATTGTTCCGGCTGCTTCCCGGTCTATGAAAAGGGTGCCAAAGCTGACTGGCAGCAAGCGGGACACCTCTCCAATTCAAGGACGAAGGTCTCTGGAATACAGATCGGCTCAGACACCTACAGGAATAGTTGTCCCTCCTATCAGCACTAGTATTGAAGACTTACGCCGTAAGCAGGAGCAAATGGATCGGTCTCGGTCAGTCGGAAAGACAAAGATTAATCGCCCGCGTCAAGCAGACGGCTCCGTTTCTCCTGTAGCAAAAGGGAAGCCCACGGAACCATATCTTACCAACGAACTGGCTCAGATGTATCAGCCACACCGCAGTACTGCCGACGAAAAGTTTGACACAGCTAACCCGATTACACCAGAGGCTGAATGGAAATCTTTTCTTGAAAATAATGTCCGCGCTGAAAGCGGGAATGCCGAATGGCTACTGGAGAGTGCACGACGGACAACAATAGCACGATCAAGTGAGCGCCATTTACCGATGTCACCTGGCAGGGACGTACTAGCGGACGATGACTATTCCAACCGTGAGAATGTACGACGAGCAACAGTGGAACGAGCCCTTGAGCGCCCTTCAGCAGAATTACCAAAAGGAAATGGCATAGAGGACGACGAGGATTCCCTTCATGCGAATGTACGACAAAGATCGTTTGAACGATCAGTTAAGCGCCATTTCTCGGCAACATCCGAAAGAAACGAAGACGATCACGAAGACGATTCTCTTCGTGAGAATTTGGAACGAGCAACGATTGAGCGCAATGTAGCGGCACCATCTGAAAGAAACAGAGTAGAACGCGATGACGATTCTCTGTTCCATCTTATGGAGGAGAAGAAAGCACGTACGTATCCTTCACAGTTAGAAGAATCCGATTTGTCACCCATCCCTTCTGAGCCGAACGATCAGGAAGAGTCGGTCGTATATGGCTCGGAAGCGTACGGTCCAACAGAAGGAGACCGCAGATCCTTCTTTCAGCGATTGGCTGAATGCGCTGCGCCTGTCATGCCCACTTCAAACGGTCAAATTCCAACAGCGCACCTCAATTTTATGAAGAGTCAAAGTAGTGTTCGGGCTTTTTGTGGACGACCAGACGACGTTGTTGATGAAAGAGGTGCAAAGGTCAAGCCAGTTCCAGACATTAAACCTGACAATCACAAGAAAATGATTAAGAAGACGGCAAAGTGAGCAAATTAGATCAATTTCGGTTCCGCGCTCGTCAAACAGTAGTGTCGTCTCTGAAGATTTCGGGGCGAAAACGGCCTACCTTGAAGCGATTGCAATGAAAACTGCTGTTTCAAACCCAAAGAGAAGCGGAAGTCGTAGCCGGTCGGGGCGCTCAACAGCTTCCAGCGTTGTGTCGTCAACACAATCGCAGCACAGCGAGAAATGGAAAGCATTTCTGGAGCGGAAAAAAGCATCCGGAGCATTAGGTGTATCTCGGCTGAGCTCTTCATCGGACGTGTCGAAGGCCGCTGATCGTTATGCTTCTGAGCAGGTGGAGCAGATGAAGAACAGAATGTCTTCACGACCACAATCTACACCCAGAAGTTTTCGTTCAAACCTTGAGGCGGATCCCAAGGTACCAACAAAATCTTATCAGCGTGGAAACACAGGAAGCAGCGTCGGAGCTGCCAACGATCTTTCAAGCGCGCGTCTGGAAGCGATGATGGCAGCGTTGACGTCTCAAAAGCTTGAAGAAAATGAGATTTAGGACACACTTTCACCTATCCTACAAATGTGAAAAATATGTTTTGTGTTAAGTGATAGGCTCTATTTTTAAAAAAATTTGGTAGATTGATTGGCCTTACTGTCTTTCTGCCCATTTGCAAATACTTTCGGAACCGATGCAGATTGTTCCCTTCGCTAGACTCGGAACATAAGACTCAATTTCTGGGTGAAAATCAGATATCAAGATCTGCTGCACATATTTTTGCAGAGAAGTTTGCTGCGTTGGCAAATCGGGGACCCCGTTTGAGCCTTTGTAAAAGCTTTTTCCAACACCGACACCAGTAATGAAGGTCAGGTCTTCAAATTCGCGGTTGCTTGTGCTTTTACTGATGCTCGTTATAACGTAGCGACAAGCGGCCCGCGCTACAGGAAACGACATTCCAGATAAATCGATTTCCCATTTGGAATCCAGGGTATCGCTGCGAAGGACGATATTACGCCGCACAGCTTCTGCAAAGACTTTATCAACACGATATCGGTCCTCTACTGTGTCTGAAGCAGAAGAAAGGGCCCCGATTGCATCTGTAACAGTAATGATATCAGGAGTGCTGACCTCGTCAAGTTTGGCTACAGCAATCGAATTTACTTCGAAAGGCTTTGTATCAACCATCTCGGCCCATAAATCAAAAGCCAAGTCAGCTCGCTTGGCAATACGAAGAGCTGAGAAAACAGCATTGTAAGCTACGCGATCCACCGATAGTCCTTGATCCTTCATCTGCCGAAACAGCCTTAGTGCTTCATCGGCTTGCCCAGATTGTCCACAACTCGCAATGGCTGCTGTATAAGCGATTTTGTTCGGAGTGGTTCTCGGACCGCCTTTCTGCATGATGTCCATGAGTTCTAACGCCTCTTTCCAATGTCCTTCGGAACCGCAGCAACTAATGGCGGCTGAAAAGCTAAACCCGTCCGGCTCGATTCCATCCTCACGCATTTGGTCCAACATTCTCATAACAGTCCTGTGTAACTTCCCACTCTGTCCCCTATTCTTAGCTGTTTTCTTGGCGGCTTTGGAAATGGCTGTAATCGCCGCATTGTATGTGATCAGATTGATCTTCAAATTTTTCTGTCGCATTGTATCCAACAGTCCGAGAGCCTTTTCCCACTCACCACCATTTCCACACGCTGTAATGGCGACACTATAAGTTACTCCCGATGGCGCGATACCAATGCCTTCCATTTCGCCCAAAAGTTCGAGCGCCTTTCTAGACATACTTGCCTTCGCACAAGCCTCGATGGCGGCAGTGTAGGCGTACGCATCCAGCGGCAACTTTTTATCCTTGATCACTTGAAGCAGTGTCAGTGCTTTGCGAGTTTTGCCAGCTACAAAATAATATGTACAATACGAATGAGAACGATGCGCATGAAAGCGATTAGATCCAATCCGAGGCAACAAGGAGATTTTCAAATCTTTGTGCAAACATACCTTTTGCACAGGCGCGCATGACGTTGGTGTAGGTATAAATGTCCGGTTGAATTCCGGGTTCTCGATGACATTGATCCAAAACCTGTATAGCATCCTGCCATTGGCCCGCGCTGGCGCAAGCCGCAATCACGGCATTGAAAGACCGAATGCTTGGCTGAACGCCTTCCCTACGCATTTGATGTAGGAGTCGCCGCGCGGGTAAGAATTCCTTGGCTTTGGAACATGCCGAAAGTACGGCATTGTAAACGACCAAGTTGGGTGATACGTCAATCTGACGCATCAACTCAACGAGTTGTAGTGCTCGACGCCACTGCATTTTCTGGGCTAATGCGCCGATGACAAGTTCGAACGAATAGAGGGTTGGCACTAGACCATGATGAATACACGACTGGAGTACTTGAACCGCCTGTGTGGGTTGATCGCTAGCTACACAGCTTTCCAAAACAAATCGATATGTAGAAAGGGCTGGACCAGTGGAACCTTGTTGTTCCATTCCTCGCAATAGTCGGACCGCCTCTTTCCACTGTTTCGTTTCGACCATGCACGACAAGACGGCATCGTATGCTGCCACAGAAACGTTCGGATGTTCCTGGATCAGTTGAAGTGCGAGCGGCAACCATACAGGATCGTTCCTTGGCCTCATGCTAGACGCGCGACAATATATGAGAATGGCCCAAACTATATCGTCCGCTGTCACTTCTACCCCGGCCTGCTCCATTGCGTAGAGTATTTCTTTGGCTGACGCCGCGTTGGCGACGGGGAAACAAGCCTCGAGGCAGGCAAGATAGGTGGAATGTTGCTGTGAGAGCCCAACTGATTTCATCAAATCGAGAGTCTCTAGAACCAATTCCCATTCATCCAGAGCCACACAATCCGCTAGTACTTGATCACATTCTCGCTGCGATGGCAATCCCATTGACCCGTCAATCCCTACTGGGCTTGTCTGGTTGGCCCGGACACGATTGCGCAGTTGTCCAAGTCGCGCAAGGATGGGTCGTTTCTGCGAGGAACGTTGCAACGCTGATTTTCGAGCACTTTGCTTCCGTATGACCGTCATGTTTTGAGGGTTGTGCAGCGGTATCGACCTATTTTTTGCACTAGTCCGTGTTGCGTTCGATTGAAACGAGTGTACGTAATCTGACGGAGATGCCCGCAGAATATTTCCATTCCGAAACAAGGCAGACGGCAACGTTACAGAGACCGACCGATATTGAGCACGGTTAAAGGAAATGCATGAAAAGGCCTCGATCGTTCGGGCGACCCAAAAATAGCTAGCAATAAAGGCGACCGCGCACAGACTTGTCCACGAATGCTTCCTTCCGTATACTGCACTCAGGATAATCGGAGTCTTTCGCGCATTAGTAGACGAGACAACCAGAGCCGCCGTTGACGGCGGTTGGATGCTCTCCATGCTACGGCCGTTGGTGTTGGATCATTTTTGTAAAGGCGGCTGCCGCCGCCATCATCGCCGTTGGATCTTGATGGGCGGAATGTGTAGCAGCAGGTCTTTCAATCCGCCGCGGCAGTCTGTCATAGAAGATACATAGAAGATACCTATGCAAATTTGCTTCTCGAATAGCATTGGCTCCTTTATATCATGCAGATGTCTCCGAGAAAGTTGGAATCTGGAACATCTATTTTACAGATCATCGGAAATATTACTATTTTTGGTTTACGCCTTCCACACGAGAGAGATCTTTGGCCAATAAGTGAGGATAACTGTCGCAAAAATGACCGACTGTGACCACCTAACAAAACAATTGCCAATCGCATGCGTGCTGCCGACCACCATTGAGTTTCATTCCCAGACAATCACATAGATTCTGTTATGTTTCACAATACTGGACACATCTTTCCACGTCGGGATTGGGAAGTGGCAACCTTGCGAGCCACGAGAGTATTCGGCAGTCGAAACTGGCTTTGGTTCGGCTGATTACAAGTAAACTCCTAACTGATTATCCTCGCTCACGGTCAGATCATGACGCTTTCGACCTCGGAGATTATTCTGGAGTACGTGTGCCCGTCGTTGGGCGTTATATCCGGCTTGATCATGTTTTTCGCACCGTATCGTGATGTCCGCTTCGCTCGGGATAATGACAGTCTGGGGGATTTGAATCCCACGCCCTGGGCCTTTATGTTGGGCAATTGCATTGGTTGGGTGGCCTACAGTCTCCTCCTTGAAGACCAGAATCTCTTTGTATTTTTGGTGAATGCGCCGGCTTTAATTTTCTCAGTCTGGCTCAATATACAAGCGGTAAAGCTACAGTACGGAATGTTTCGAAACGAAGTTGTCCGTCACGCGATAGTTGATGCTTTGGTTCAAGAATCCGTAAAGATTCTGCCCGAATCAAGCGAATCACACCGTTTGGTGCCGTTGGAAAATTCGGTAGCCATGAACCAAGAAATGAATCTACCAATAACGGAAGAAAAGCCGAACAAACGACGTGTCACTTTTCAGGAATGTTCAGCCGACTTATGCTTGTCGTCGGCAAATGCTGACAATGACCCGCATTGCGTTGTTAGTGATCAACCGCTCGATTCGTCAGTCCTTGACTTCGCCAAAGTTGTCTGGAACGTGACAGCGCAAAACATGGCAGCACCATTCCGACACGAAAACCTTGTGTTATTTCTCGTCACGCTGTGGGTCGCTGTGATCGCCATCGTAGTGTTCGGAGCATCCATCATGTCGCAACGCACACGTGAACTCATCGTGGGTCTGGTCGTCAATCTAAATCTTGTCTTTTTCTACGGCGCGCCCCTTTCCACCATCTTTACTGTCATTCAAATGCGCAGCTCATCCACCGTCCACAGACCCACTATGATGACCAACACTGCCAATGGGGTCTTTTGGTTCGCCTACGGGCTGGCAATATTGGATGCTTTTATTTTTGTCCCCAACGGACTCGGAGCATTGCTCGGCACCATGCAAATTGTATTGTGCGTTGCTTTCCCCCAGCAGAACACAGGTCGAGGAAGCACCGCTGTTATCGCGCCTGTGTCTGCGTCGTTCAACAAGGGCACAGAAGTGTCCGTCACTCGGCCTGACATTATCGTTTCTGATCTAGAAACTCCGGATACGTTGTTGGACATCAACAAGTCATCGTAGACTGCCCCAGGCGATCTCGAACAAAAGGAACCCTTGGCTGCCGAAGAATTGTACGAAATGACGAGATTTCAGCAACGGTTTGAAAGAAAAAAATAAGTGGTTACGATACAGAAAATATGTCAGTGCACTTTGTAATAGAGTAGAGAACTGGCAATTGCAAAATTGGCTTGGAATGATGCGTGCTCTGATCATGTCATTGACAACCCGCATCCTACGAAGAAATAGAAGTATCTTTCTGTATGAATATCCATTTTTATGTTAAAAATGACGTCTACATCCTTGTGCTTATTGATCTTTTGACTTAGGCGATGCTTAACGGCAAACCCAAGACACGCAAGCAAGAGACAAACCAGTGTGTACAAAGCGCCTCCTATCTTAGCAAGTATAAAACATCCACGGTCTCGGACTCAGAACTCGCACACGGCCTTGCTTTGTACCATACACAAATCCGTGACCAGAGTCGGGATGGAACCGAGCTATATTGACATCATCGTCGCTGGAAAGCATAGTTGAAACATGTGTCATCCCGCCACGAATGCGGTATAAAGCCGTCACTGGATGAAAATGGCAACCACCTTCGACGACTGGCTCGCGCACACCGTACCCAATCAGACAAAAGTCAGCTGACGGTGAGAACTTAACGCAGGTCACAGCAGAAGCCTTGGCACCATCCAAAGGACAAGCTTCAAGCAATTGCCCCATGCGAGGAAGGTATCCCTTGGCGACAGGGCCCAACGATTTTCCACGCCGAACCTGTTGCTGTATACTTGGAGGTAGCGGCGTTGTATCCAGACTAACGGTGACGACGTGTGGAACATATCGTCCCTTTAAATTCCGGTCGTGGTCGCTACTTACAACCGACAACGGATGCAGGGGACGGCTTCCTGGCCCACCAGGCGCGGGCGGTGTAGGAGCGGAAGGAGTTGCCAATCCGCGAATTGAGCTCCTTATATCTGACACTGGTTGCTGCCCGCTTGTGCTTACGATTTCACGAGGTTGATGAAATACACCGGTAAAGCGTCTACCTGGAGGTGAAGGGGGTGATAGGCCTCCATTTCTGGGGACTTCTCTAGGGTTTTCTGGAGTCCTGGGGATATACTCCTGTGATGCTGGAAGAGTATCTGAAACAGAATCTCGTGTCGGGGTTCTGGGAAGTTTAGGGGTGCGTGGCCCGGAAGAAGTGGCCGCCAAAGAAGGCGTACCAATGGACGGAACGTTGCATGTTGTAAGCCCCTCGAATACTGCAGCGGCAGGTACCGTAGATTGTGAGCCATTGGGATCAGATGCAGCAAGTTCATGGCGTGAGCGTTCACTTTCGCCTAGCTCAACTTCATACGCTCGCTGTTCTTCCTGTAACAATTCCATTGCGTTGTCCACTCCATCTGGTAGCCAAAGCTCAGCACAAGCGCAGAGCGTCTTTCCATCGGGAGAAACATCAAAGCCTCCATCGTTGTACAGGAGCGCTCTAGGAACAAACAAGCGCGGCTGAAACGCAAAGAGTAATAAAAGATTGAGTTGCCTGACCTCCAAATTGCTTCCCATGACTTGATTTCTTATACTTACGTTGCCAATAGCTCGTTTCGGAATAGCTATCCCGGCCATGACACTTAAAGCTCCGCTTCCCTGCAAGGCTACGTCGGGATCAAAATCCCACATGCGCAAATAAAAACTCAGGCCACCACCCCCAATCCCTCCTCGGTTCCGTCGCCGAGGGTCTTCGTTGATTGTATTGACTCCACCAATGATAATGGATCTTCCCCCAGGGGGGAAGTGGACGCAACGAAGCATGTGCCGCTGATCAAATTCCGTCAACAAAGATGACCGGTCGATGGGCTGGGCGGTGCGAGTACCAGCGGGCGACGATAGCGGCGTTTGCGCTTGCTCCTTGATCCCCCAGAAATGTAATCTCGAGCCGTTTGCAATGGCAAGAATATTAGCTGTTGGATGAAAACTAATACTGATTATGGCAAATTCCAAACGGACCATTTGCAAACATGCCCTCTCTTTCCAATTCCAAATGCGTACTTGATAGCCCAAACATCCGGACGCCACAATGCGGGAATCACTGGGATGATACTTGACAGTCCAAGGCGTCCGAGGATGCCCTTCCAAGCTCTGCAACAGCCGACCAGTATGGCAACAGGATATCTTGACCGTATGATCTCCGTGCGTCGACCCCATTGTTTTACCATCCGGTGAAAATGCGACGGAAATGGTACTGACTGCCGTTGAAGACTGAGGGCGGTTTCCGTCTTCATCGATTTCATCGCCTCCTCCGAGGTGCATTAAAAATGCCGAGTGAGATTTCACGGCGGAGCAGTATTCCGCAAAGGTCCTGACTTCTTGTATGAGTCGGCGGGGATAGCTCACCCTCCGCTCTAGATGTTGCTTTTGATCGACATCAAATTTGGTATTCATACCGTCACTTGAGCCTTCGTGGGCGAGACTATTGTCCGACCTTGCCCGCTCGGTAGATGCTGAAGTGTAGAGCGATGTTGCGGTCGTACTAACTGGCGAATCAAACACAGTCGATGGGGAATCGCGCTTGCGTTCGGCTTCTCCTTGTAAAATGTGCCGCTGCCGCGTTAGTCCGTGGAACCCGTAGCACTGCCGATCGTGAAGGACGTAGAGAATATTTCGTCCAGTGTCTCCCAACCCTCCATGGGGATGTATTCTGCGATGATCGGGAGTTTCTCGAAAAACAGATTCGCGGAAATCTTGTCTTGTCTTCATTGTCTCTTTCGATGGCGCTTCCCAGGGCTTTTCGTCGGGTTCTCGTTGATTAAGCACGGGTCGGAACGGATTCCATGCATTATTTGTCGTACGGTGGTAATCCGGAATACTGCTCATTGTGTGTGACCAGTTCGTAAGCGAAAGGCTCGCTGTTGCGCTTTCGTTTCTTCTTATCGATCTTTCTGAGGCAGAATATATGTTTCAGCTTCGTTCTGATGTCCGCAAGCTCCAATCCTTGGCATGCTGCATCAAAATGCCAGCTCTCCCTTGACGTTGATTTTACTGTTAGTCGGTCACTCGTCAACGCGGAAAGCTTCACTGTCAGTTTGCAACCCCGTGTCTAATTCGTGGGATTGTTGCTGTTTGTTGTCTGCGTGTAATTCTGTGAGTTTCAATTGATATTGTTACGTAACAGTAAATGTTAGTGTTGCCCGGCATATCAAGCCTTAACTATAAGCGACATTGTGAGTACACACACCTAGTTTCGTCAATTATATTTTCATTATTTCCCTCACAACAGGAACAAAACATGGGTCACGCGTGCTTTCCGTTGAAGGTTTGGTAGCGAAAGAAAAACAGGGAATGCACAAAATCGCGACTCTAGATCGTTCAATTATATCATCTTTTACTTATTTGAGGTCAGTGGAGTCGACATATAATGACCATAGCAATATAAGTCATCTGTCAACAGTCATCCAAACTCATTCGTCCATCTATATCTCTCTTCTCGCCACATATTGTTGGCTCAATGTAAGCTGCTTACAATGCCATTGCAATACGACTCACGCTCATACCCAGAGTGAGCCAGACAAAAACAATAATCCGAAACTTCGAAGCTCTTGTATCGGCCACGATGACATAAATTTTTTTTTGGAGAAAAAGTTGCTTTCTCAGAATGATAGGTACCTTTCGTCGGAGTGTTTTCTCTTCGGAAGCAGCTCCCGCTTGTGTCAATGAATGCACGAGAACGCCACCTCGCGAGGGCAGTCTTTTCAAGCGAGTCCTCAATAGATCCGGCAAACCTGGTTCTTCAAACCCGACCGATCCAACGTGCGAGTTGGGCGACGCCAGCAACGACAATATTGCACCGCAGCGGAGGCATCGTATGCCGCTTGATGAAGAAAACCACATTTTTACTCAGTTGGAAAGTGGAGAGTTTGGACATATCGCAACGTCGTTTTCTGACGATCTCATTCCGCATAGCCACGGCTCCAATGCAGCGACGCCTTCTACCGCAATCAGCAAGACACATGGAGAAGTGGCATGTCCGTTCGAGGACGCCGATCGGTTTCTCTGGACGAGACAGGATTAAAAGATCACTGAATATAGATGATTTTAAGTGGCAAGGAGAGATATCTCCTTGAGTTTGACAATGTTCGTCGCAAAGGTTAGCTGAGATTACCAGGGTAACTAGGACAAGAACGCTGTTCGCTTTTTCTAAATGTGTAATGGCTTTAGTGCATACTCGCCTTCATGACTTCCTAGTCATAAAATTGATAGACCGAGGTTTGAAGGTGAGGTAGGCTCAACTGCGAACACATATGTCCGACAATACCCAGTCGCTGCAGTGCTGGAGCGACCGTCATTGGGCTTGCTTTTTTTGCCCAAATTCAGATGAATGGTTTGCTGTAAGAAAGCATTTGAGGTTGAGATTCTTCCACGAGCATGCATTGGAAGAGAGAATGAAAGTGTGGGCCTTAGCAGGTATACTAAGCTTCTACAACAACGCCGTGATCACTCTTTGGGGGAAGTCACGTATTTACTTCCAATTGATTCTGTGTCAACTTATCCTCAATCAAGTGGGGTTCTCCGCATATTGCCCCTTCTTGCATTAGCTAACTCTGTTTCGTCTTTGCTCACAGTCAACGAGGTCATACGCACATTAATCCTTGATTTGGCAAATAAAGATCTGTTAATGTAAGTGCAATTGTGATAAAACTGCTTCTGCGAATTTAATTGGCAGATTGCGTTTGGAATTTGCGAACATATGCCAAGAAGGCTGACTCGATTGTATGATCTTCAGAAAGGTCGGATCCTAAGATTGAGGTAAACAGCGAAGCAAATTCATGCGAAATGCTATCAATTATGATAACAGTACTGGAGATCTAACTCGATCCGTATGAATCGGCAGTGGCGCATTAATACTGCGACGCGAAGTGCTTTCCGAAACACGCGAGCAGACCTCATCATCAATTGCTATCTCACTGCACTCGCTCATTGCGCTTCACGGAGCCAAGTCGTACAGAAACAACCATTCTAAAAAAGAATTGCGGAATCGACACGACAGATTTTCCACAACTGAAAAGAAATCTTCTGCTTCCACCCCCTAAGGCACGCTTGAAGCCGTACAACAGATATCAAACATTTTCGTCGCTCTGGGCGTACATTACGCTTTTGGCATATTCATAGTGGACATTTGCTGAAATCTTTTCTAAGAAAAATTTCTCAAGCGATACGAAAACTTGAGCAGCAACTCGCGTTCATCAAGGCGTAATTGCAGGAGGCTGCTCCAAGTAGCACACGTATTGCTGCAAAGAAGGTCTCCAATTGGCTAGTCCTTGAGGAATGTCAAATAATAGTTTTTCTCCCTCGCGATTCAAAATGCAATTTGCATAAGGATTATTGAATCCGAGGCTAAGAGAGCCAAAGGAATGCATAGCCCGCCTTTCGCCGGCTCTTCATGCATCATCACATGAGTTTGGGGTTTGTCCCGGGACGCTTCCTGCAGTCTTGGCTTCGCTGTATAGATAAGCTCGAACTTGTGTTTTTCTAATGGTTCCGGGGGACAAACAGATGTTTTCGGTACATCGCCCTTTGTAAGTTTCGACTACTGTAAACCAGCAAACAAACAATGGCCGGTGTCCTTTATTTGAAGTCACCCTTGCCTGCCGTAGGGAGTGGTTGACGGACATCGCGCTACAGTATCTGGTAGAGAGCTTCCATCGCAAAATTCTATAAGGCTGTATACATTGCTTTTATTCGAAGGTGCTCAGTCAAGTAGTTCCTGACATTTCTGACAATCAATATCGAACGAGGACAGAACCACGTTCCCAAGGCTGAGAAAGCGGCAAGCCGTAGCGCGCTACCTCGGGCACCCATGCCCTTAAACCGGTGAGATGCCAAAATGCTCTCTTCCGTGACAGCTCCCAAGTTTCCCGTAAGGCTGAACTCACAGTCAATGATATGGGCATGGTATCAGTTTCTTGCAGGCGAAGCATTTGCCCCTTTTTGGATTTATAGGGGGGGGGGGGGGGCAATCGTATAGAAAGAATGGCGTGAATCAAGCAGTAGAAACCAATTAAATCAGACGGAAACGAAATCGTTTTGTATAAGTATTCCAGTAAAAGTAGGCTTAAGCTAATGGAAGCACGAATCCTAAATAAAAAAAAAAGCTCATGATTTGTGTGAAAATGATACTTTCTTGGTCCTGATGATCTTTCTCTCGGAACTATATTCAAAATGGCCTGAACGCAAAGTCGGTCCAGGAAAGATTCGATTACTTTGTACACGGAAAACGTATCAAATCCCATACGCCAAGAAAAGTTCCGAGCAAGAAAAACCAGGCTGGGCATGTTGTTCACAGCAAATTCACAGGGAAGTTTGAACAATGAAGCTGGCCGACTTTTCATCACCCTTTCTGGTGCTGGTCAGCCATGCAATTGCGATGGGCAAAGGGGTGATGGCACGAAGCGCCACTGATTCACTGTATTCGACAAATGGTAACTCGACACACGTTGGTGCAGTCTCCACGAAAAAAGCAAAACGGCGATTGGACACCGACGGATTTGCACCTTTATCATGCAACGCCAACTTGGATACGACCTCATGTGCGTCATTCACGTCGATTTTCGGAAACAAGGCTGTATATTCATCTCGACTCATCGTTCCCTGTGGCTCATGTATAACTATGGACCATCCTGGACCGACATTGACCTTCGGCGATGGGCTTGATATTCATGGAAAGCTCGTCTTTCCCGATAGGTACGAACTCATTGTCAGGTCGACCATGATTCTGGTACAAGGCGAGCTTCACATTACCGCTGTAAAACCGGTCGATGGAAATCCGCAGGTCAAATTTGTCATGCATGGTGACAAGGATGAGTTCTTCGAGCCTGCTGACAGCAATTCCAACATATGTGGCGATGGTCTTTGCGAAGCTGGGAGTCGGTCTATCACTATCGCGGGCGGAAAGCTTAGCCGTAAGTAAAGTACTCTGCTAGCAATTCCGTCAGAGAAACTGATGATGCTTTTTTCTAATCTACTTCTATCGTTCTCCTGTTCACGGTGCAGTCCGTGGTGTGCCCGCCGAGACTCCAACTTTCATGAATTTGTACGATATGGACGGAGACTCAACCATAATCCTCCCGGACTCAGTATTGGAGAAATGGGAACCAGGGGCTCGAATCGTCATCACTTCAAACACTCAGGCTTGGTGGGCAGACCAACAACGAACCATCGAAAGAATATCCGTTGCCAAGCCTGGTTTTGTCAACATAGAACTAAATTCTCCTATTACCCGGCCAACTACTGTAAAAGACGATGTTGGGTTTTCTGTCGAGGTCGCTCTGCTCTCTCGTAACATCATGTTCGAAAGTGAGGACGGCGGCGGACACTTCTGGGTCATGCAGACCCCGCTCGTCCAGCAACTGATCGAAGGTGTCGAGATCTCTAACTTCGGACAGCAGGGGAGGCTGGGCAGGTATCCGTTGCACTTTCATATGTGCGGAGACGTGCGAGGTTCTATTATCGCCAAGAACACCGTCCGAAACTCCAATCAGCGCTGCTTTGTCGTACACGGAACCAATAACCTCCGTCTTGAAGACAATGTTGCCTTCGACACCAAGGGACATTGCTACATGCTTGAAGATGGTATCGAAACCGGCAACGAGTTTGTTCGTAACATCGGTATTCGCACCGGAGCGCCCAGAACGATCATTCCGGACATGGGTTCGAACGGCATCGAAAGTGATGGACTACCGGCGACGTTCTGGATGACCAACCCCCATAACACCTGGATCGACAATGTTGTCGCGGGGTCCGAGCATACAGGCTTTTGGTTTGAGCTGTTAAAGCGCGGTGACCGAAAAGTAGACTTTCCTAATCTTGACCCGAAGACAGATTCCATCATTAAGTTTGATGGCTTTGTTGCTCACAGTACCTCAGCAGTAGGGTTCACGTACTATCTGTCTGGCTACGAGCCAACTTCGCTTCAATTGTTTGACAATATGCGCTTCTACAGAAATCACAACAAGGCCATTAGAATCCACCGGACACGCAATGTTGTAGTCCAAAATGGAATCTTTATGGATAATCCAATCAACGTTGAGGTCGATCGTTCCGAGGAAGTACACCTATTGAATACTTCAATCGTGGGGTACTCTGATGGATACAAGGATACTGTTAGGCAAGGGGGTTACGGGTTCGCATTAGCGCCTTGCGGCAATCGAAAAGATGAGTTGCTGGGGTTGACCTTTCAGTCAACAAATCCTTGGATTTACAAGATGGAATCAGAGTTTAACGGTGTCATCATGGACAATGTGAGATTTTCCGGTTTCAGTAGGAGTGGTTGTGGGTCTTATTCTTCCATTGACCTTGCCTCTCGTCTGGATGGCTTCAAAACCTTCGAGATGTTCTCTTCTTTTACAGATGTGACCATCGACAACCCCGACTCGATTGATTTTTGCAGTGGCGCATCTACCAATGCAGATGATGTGTACGTCTCCGATGTCCACGGCACCCTTTTTGGAGATAGGGGTCCGTCAACTCTCTTACGCAATTCGGCTATCTTGCTTCATTTTGTCGACGAGAGCAAGTGCACTGACAATAATGAAAAGTGCTACAGCTACTGTGAGGACACTTGCTTCCGCACTGTATTTTATCATGTCTCACAGAGCCAAAGAAATGTATATGCACTGAAAGTGTGTGATCGAAACAGTACTTCGAATTGTGTCGAGGTCTCAGGTACGGTATCTCGACCAGCCTGGCCTACGCGCTTCGCCGTCCATGTTCCAAGTGGACGCCAATACAACGCTTTTTTCGTAGACGCCAATGAGAAGAGAGTCTATCCTGACGGCGTACAAATTACTTTTAAAGACAAGTTGTGTCCAAGTGCCCCAAATGAAGTCGACATTTCCCTCCTCGGCTCGGGTGGCGAAATTGCTCCCCCAATAGCGAACCCAACAACCTTTCCCTCAAGGCCTCCGACACTTCGACCTAGCTCGGGTGGAGTCGAATCGACGACGAAATTGTCAACGAGCGCTCCCGAGGGAGCGCAATTGGCCCCTGACCCATCCCTAGCTGAGGATCGGAGTGTTCCCTCGCTGAGCGTGGGACGCAGCAAATGGTGGAAGTGGTTCCCAGGCTGGAGCTGGTAAAGTTGAGCCATTTGTTTCCTAAAGATGAAGCCGTCTGATCCCACTACATCCTGAACTTCTACTAATATATGACTGTCTGTATCTTCGTTGCCTTCGGTCAACTGGATCAGAAATTCCATTCCACATACATCGGATATTTGTCATGAGTTAGTAGACAAACGCATGACTTGTATCGAGGTAAAGAGCCGATGGCCATCCTGCAATGACCAATCGCTAAAACTAATCCTTGATTTCGCAATGCAGTCGCCAATGCAATCGAGTATTGGAGTCGTTACCTATAGTTAGCCTTGGATGAAGCGTGGCCAATCTCCTACATGATTACATTTTCCCATGTCTTCAACATACCAGCATTGAAGTTTTCGCTTACACACAATGAAATATACTTTTACTGATTGATAATTAGGATTTATTAGGTTATTGACCGGCATGAACGATTGTTGGATCAAGCTTCAGCCTTATCAGTTTTCACATGTCTTCGTTCGTGGATGATGGGGTGGTGACGCAAGACACAACAAACTAAGTCAGCATCTTCAGCGAAAAACATTGCAAACTAGCCTCGTGATTTGTCAATACTCTAGCTATCGTATGGTTGTTTCATGATATGCTGCTCATTTCTACATCCATATCTTCGCTCAGCATACTTTCGCTCGCCCATCCCGGAGGACTCAGCATCGATAGTTTCTCCTTGTTCACAGACATCGCTACGCAAGGGCCGGGACGCCATTTCTCACGAAGTACGGCTGACCCGGAATCGAAGCACAACGGTTCCGCCATTGCTTCTTCCAAAGCTCTTTTTAACATCTCTGTACTAAAAGAATCGTCCGGTCGATAGCATAGCGCCTTATGGTAGAGGTCAATAGCGCCATCCACATCACCATTCAAGTGCTTTGTTAAACCAAGGGCAGAGTATGTTGAGAACTTCATGGGACACAATGCGGTACATCGATCGAAACAAGAGGCTGCCACTTCATACTGTCGCATCTTGCGGTACGAGTGTCCTAAGCTATACAGAGTCGCCTCCCAGTAGGGATCCTGACAAAGGTCCAAACACTCCTGCATGGACCGAGACCGTTTGATGTCTTCTTCATTCCCACCGCTTGTAGTAGCCACAACCACTCGCAACGTCCGGTGAAACCAAAAAACTGCTTTTTCGTGTTGACCTTTCTGTGCATACAATACTCCCAATTCATGCGAACACAGCGGATCACCACCGCTCGATGCCCAGGCCGATTGTAAAAAATATTCTGCCAAGACTTTGTGATTGGTTCGAGCGTACTCCATTCCCATGTACAATAGCGACGTATGCTCCCCAGGGCTAAGACGGTGGGCGGCTCGATAGGATGCCAGTGCTTGGTCAGATTCATCGCAAGCTGAAAAGGCACAGCCAAAGGCAATCCACGCCTCTGCACAAGACGAATCGAGGCGCGTCGCCCGACAAAAATGGCGCTGTGCGACATGATAACGCTCGCAGCAGAAGTAGTAAGCACCGACAGCAAACCAGGCACAGGCCGCTTTAGGGTTGGCGTCGACCCATTCGTGGGCGAGACGGAACAAAACACGCTTGTGCCCAAGAATTACGAGCGTGGCTACGTAGCAGTAAGCGGCGCCGGCCATTGACGGGTCTAGCACTGCCAACGCTTGGCAGTGCTTGAGCGCCCCAGACCAATCGTACTGGCGATATGCACGCCGGGCTGCCATGGCCAGAACTTGGGGTGAATGATTTAGTTTGTAGTCGCTCCAGAGCTTGCGGAAAGCATGATCGACGTCTTGCTGGATCTTGGAGATCCCCGTGCCCGGTTTCCACGAATCGTCAGCGGTAGGCTTGGACGTCGTCGCGTTGGTAGACGTAGGAAACGTGAAAATTGGAGAAGCTAACTGAATAGAGCTTGCGTCCAAGTTCCCAGCGCCATGCATAGTAAAGGAGGAATTCGCCGCATTATTTTGTGGGATAAATTTGTAAGTGTCCGTGGCGTCGCATGACGGTCCTGAGCCTTCGGTATCTGGCTTCTCTGTATCCTGAGGTGTAAGCGCGATGCTGGCCATGTACAAATCCCGCAACCACGCCTTCTCTCCGAAATGTAAGCTCAAAACAAGGTCATGGCATTCGGATGACGTCAAAAGATGAAAATCTTGTAACCTATTCCATGCAGCCTGACATGCCGCATCAAGACGAAGGGCTAGTTTCCAAAAAACAGCAGCTCGGGAGCCGTCACCCAACTGAGAACGTGCCTCTCCACGCCACCACAAGAGGCGCGCTAAGGGATGTACTGCAGTGTTTGAATCTGCAACAACGATCGAGCCGCGCAAAATAAGCCATCGATTCCAGTCGTCGTCTTCGATCGGCATAGTCTGGGCCAGGGAGCTAAAGTCGATTAAATCCGTCGGTCCCTCTGACGACGGAGGACGACAAGCATCGACAATTATTTCTTCCACCATAGTCCAGTCCATGGTTGTTGCCAGGGCTGCACAGCACAACAAAATGGCTTCCCAAGGTTGCTCCGTTTGCGTCGCGTGTGACTCTTCTAAAACACGCAAACATGCTGCCGGAGAGCCGTTTCGCCAATGGGCTCGGGCTAGCAAGACGGCGTCGTCGGGTGTTAGCGTTTTAGCGTAAGCAAGGGAGGCGTAGAAGACAGCCTGGGATGGTTGCTCGAAGAGCGACTGCGAAGCCAAATGCCGCAGCTGGTCTACTGGCAAACCGTCTATGGTATTGCTGGAAGCCCAAACAGCGGTATCCATTAACATTTTGCCAGTGTTATCCGATGCTTGGCGAATGCTTGTACTAATGTTCACATTCGCATCTTTCATTGTCGCACTCACAGGTTGTGATTCTTCAAAAAAACCTTGACGCTGTCGAGTCGACCGCGGGTTGGGAGACCATTCTCCCCCCGTAGTGGTGGTTGTATTCTTTGGCGAAAAGCGCAAAAGACCTTGCAAAAACGGCGAATGGGCTGACGAGGAATGAGCTGAAATATCTCCTGGATGGTGGTGGGCATTCGTCGCATCGTCCGGGCCAAAGCTCATGCGCCACCGGGTGCGTGGATTGGATCGAGAGGCTGGGAACGGTGATCGAGACGACGGTGAAATTCCCGACGAATTGTTATTGCCACCGCCACCGATACCCGACGACATGTTGCAAGTCTAGCTGCAAAGAAGGTAGGGAGTTTCTGGTAATGTCCTGGATTGGATTCGGCCGAGGCGCGGAGGCGGGATAGCTTCAAATTACAACCCTTTCGTCTCCAGAGCCAGACGTTTTGGTTCGATCGGCCCAGAACAAAGCCGTGCGCGATACTGACATTCGCGAATGGGGGGGACTAACTGTAATAACGAGGACAATGCTGGCTATGGAACAGACACAAAAGTTTAGTTACCGGGTATCTGTTTCTGATTCAAAAGACGAGAACCTTTCAATTTTATAATCAGACTAGCTTACAGTAGACGCTATGTGTAAGATGTGCGTGACCGAGGTCTTTTCAAGACCGCTACTAACAGTATACCGGTATGTTCAACGGGAACAATAGCTAACATCCGCTGATATCTATGTTCGTTGCACGCTTGCATAAAGCAAACAGCATTTTACATGAAAGAGAGGCAGACTGCAAGTAGTGCGAATTGTGTTGTGCATATCAACGAATGGTGATTGTACGGGAAACTGTATTCATTTCAAGAATATCTGTGGTAGAGCAAAGGTCATTTTCATCCAACGCGCCTGGGTAAGAAATTTTACTTCGAAAGTCGTAAAATGGATCGGGATTGAATACATAAATGAAATGTTTTTATCCTTAAGTGATTCCGTATCCTACTAGTGTCATTTCTGGTTTCGTGAATGGGATATCTCTTCCATTGACAAACTCGTTTTATTGAACGTGTGTGAGTGGGATCGGGTCCATCCTCTTCCAGAACCACACCAAAATGAACCGAGAGCGCAGACGTTCATCCCAGGATATTCGTTGTCAAGACCTTCGCTATATTCATACCTTACTGAGCCCCCCTCAGCAGAGAAATCGCTTCCTTTATACTTCCTCTTTTGTGGTTTTCCGTTTGAGGAGAGGTAGGCGAGGGAACGGTGAGCGAGGATAGATCGACATATTTATTCACTGTTAGTACTTGTTTTCCTTCCTCGTATGAAAGCCAGTTGGTCATCTCGTCACTGGAATTTGCTCTCGAAAGTGGCCACTTCAACTCTCTGGACGCCGATAAAGTAGGATTGAAGGTCAAACACTTCTCCACAGAGAAGCACGAAGAAGCAAAACTATGCCTCCTACTTCCATAGTGAGAAGCAGCAAGAAGAAAGGGACAAGTATAAATTCCACGGGCATGGCAGCTCCTAAAACAAGGGTGTCTTCCAAGCAGCATCGCATACACTTTTTACACGCTCTAGGATTCATCAAAATCCCTCGTCACTTATATGAAGGCGTACGAGTGCTCATTGTTGCCGCAAGCGGCAAGACTCAATCCGCACAACTTCGGCTTTCGGCGGATAAGTTTACTCTATGGATCCGAACGACAAAAAATGCCAAATCCTACTTTGCCAAAACAGTCACGGAAGACCGGGCAATCGATGTTGGTGAAATTGATCGAATTCAACGAGGGCAGTCAACACAACAGTTCGAAAAAGCCAAAAAGAAGCAAATACACGGTACCCCTACAACTCCCGTTGCGCAACCTAAACTACATCGCAACATGAGCTCGGGATCCAATAGTGTGACCTCGTCGTCCGCCGGTGGCGCCTCATATAGTACTGCGATGATTCAACATTTTGATCCAGAGCTTTCCTTCAGTATCGTTTTCCGCGGTGCCCATACTCTAGATCTTATGGCCATGGAGGTAGACGAATGCGACGAGCTAACGACGACGCTGGATCGAATTTTGGAGGCTTATCAACGAGCCAAGACTCGTGTCGCTAACGACGTACTCTTGCTACGGTACGTATGGCTCGACGTAGATAAGGATAAGACGGGGTACATGAATGTGTCAACGATTGGCAAAGTGTTTGGACAAATCAATTTCGAAATGAAGACGAAGGATCTGCACGCGAACTACGAAAAGTTTGGCAAGATCTTGGGTTTAGATAGGAGTGGTCGTCGAAGAGGACTGACTTTTGAGCAGTCAGCAGGATTTTTGCACTATATAAGGAGGAACACGTGGATGGTGAAGCCTGTAAATGTGATTTGGAACGAAATCTTTGGAGAGGTAATGAATAACGGCAAGAAGAGGGAGACGGTTTCAGACAAGACATTTCTCGAGCATTTCATGCGTGGGAAGCAAGGACAAATGAAGACCACAATTTTAGACGTTCGCAAGCTCTTTCGGAAAATGCATGATATGGAAATTTCGCACGACTCGTCTGCGGAAAAGATGGATCTGAATCGAATCACAAAGGATCAGTTCGAGGCCTTCCTATTCGCAAGCGAGAATGATGCATTCGATCCAGAAAAAGAGGAGTTTGACATGTCTGATATGACTCAGCCACTGTCAGAATATTGGATCAATAGCAGCCACAATACATATTTGGTCGGGGACCAGTACACATCACAATCGAGTGTAGAAATGTACTCTAATGCACTGTACCGTGGTTGTCGATGTCTCGAACTCGACATTTGGGATGGGAGCAAGACTTTGAATGGCACCCCAATCCCGGTGGTGTGGCACGGTCACACAATGACAACGAAGATTCTTTTTGTTGAGATTATCAAGACTATCAAAGTATTTCTGAATTTTCATCCCGACACCTTTCCTCTTATTCTCTCCTTTGAAAATCACTGCAGCCTGGCGTACCAAGAAGTAATGGCGGAGCAATTAATCCGAGTTTTGGGTGCATCACTTTACATTCCCACCGAGGCGTCTCTTCATGGCGAGCTTCCTTCGCCCAAACAACTGCGTGGAATGGTAATTATTAAAGGCCGCCGCCCAAACGGTACAGAAGCTGATGCGTACGACACTGATGATGACGCCTCCGTTGATTATGGTGCGACTAGTTTGATCGGTGGGTTAGTCCTGGACGGTCTGGAGGAAAACGCCAATCTAGAAAAACACGGTGTTTCACCGAATCTAGCGAGGTTGACACTATTTCACGGGAACAAGCACAAAACATGGGAAGAGTCTTTGTGGTCTCCGCGTTATCACATGCACTCGTTCAGTGAAAACAAAGTTCGTAGCAAATGCAGACACAAGGAAGCGCAAACATGGATCATGTACAATCAGTCGCACATGAGTCGGACCTATCCTGCTGGAGCACGTGTAGATTCTAGCAACTACAACCCGCTCCTTGCATGGTCGACAGGGTGTCAACTTGTTGCATTGAATTTTCAAACTCAAGATGCCTTTCTGAAACTGAATGATGGGAGATTCCGAGAAAATGGGAACTGTGGTTACGTGCTTAAACCATCGTCGCTGATGGTCAATGATGGATATTCCCCCAATCGTGCAGCGGTACGCATTTCTATCCGGGTTTTGAGCGGTTCGTGTTTGCCAAAACCGATAGGACAGCGAAGCGGAGACTGCATTGATCCTTACGTCAAGGTTTCGGTATTCGACATAAAAAATGACGAAAAGGAAAGCATAATTTCATATCCAACGTCCATTGCACACGCCAACGGTTTCTTTCCAATTTGGTCTCAGGAAAAGTTTTCCTTTACTATAGAAAACTGGGCAGTCGCTATGTTACAACTGACTGTATACGATAAGACGAAGGATGAGTTCATCGCAAGCTCTTCCATTCCTGTATCCTGCCTGCGGCGAGGAATTCGGAGTGTTAAACTGTATGATGCCACGAATACTCGGAGTGGCGCATTCGCTTTTGCTTCGCTCTTACTGGATCTAAAGATGGGCCATGTAGTTGCGGAAATTTAATGATATACCATGGCACATTAACGAGAGTGAAAATACCAAAAATAGCTAGTCATCAGTTAGTAACGGCGCAGACCGCACGCTCGATCGGCTGTCTTTTTCTTCTTTCCTCGACGCTCTCTACCTTTCGCTGAATTAGGATTGCGTCGTCCAAACCCTACTCGAATATCTTCTCCGCTTACTGCGCTCGTGTGGCAGCCAACGTTCGATGCTATGTCTCGACCAAACATTGACTGTGCGTCTGACCTGGATTTACCACCACCGCGCATCTTTACCTTTTGGTTCCATGCTCCCATCAAAAGTTGATCTTCACGAAGCAAAAGATCTCCCTGGAACCGGTTGCCTGACCCCGATTTCGGCAACGAATACTTGGTTCCGCGTAAGTTGTGACGATACCGCTTCGACAAGTGGAGCCGCAGGCGTCCTGTTTTGCCATCGACACTGGCAGCAATCCGTTGGATCATATCACTGCCGCATCGCTCACAAAACAGTCGCTTTCCCAGTGGACCAGAACTCTCATGACTAGTGTAGACTTTGTAGCAGGCTCCACAGCGAGTCACCCATGACTTCAATTTCCGAACTTTGATACCGTCCACAGATAAAAGCTCCAAATTCATTTGCAAAATTACATTTTGCATAGCAAAGTCAGTTGTGGTACAAGCCGCGCGTTGTCCGACCGATGGCCCCATGGCAGTAGTTACCAGCTCACCACTCTTGCCTAAGTTCTTCATTGGATCCAAACTCCCAGCTGCACGTAAGGTTTTTATTTCCTTTGTAGAAGTGATCCAGCCTTCTCCGTCGTCGACAAAATCGGCGTCCTGGCCAGCAAACGCCGTGCCGCCAATAATTCGTGACTGGGTATTATCGATTGTGGATTGAGTACGAAGTTCGTCGTACTTCTCGCCGGGTGTTGACACTGTTGATGTCACCTTTGGGGTATTCTTCTTGATGGCAGCCTTGGGTTTCATCAAATTCGTATATTTTCGAAATGAGTTGTAAAGCTTCCCGGAATTTGAAACGGGCTGTAGTGACTTTTGCTTCCGTCGGTCTTCCACAATTTGCCTTTGTGCATCTCTTTCATCATCATTTGCTTCTTCGTATGGAACACGGATTGAGGCAGCGAGACTTGGAAAGTCTGACAAGTGCTCGTCTTGCACTGTAGTATCGAACGTCTTATTCTTTCGCTCCACTTCCTCCGGATCCAATATATATACATCGCATTCCTCGTCACTAATTTCCTGATTGGAGTCAAAGTCATCGTCGCTTTCCTCGTCCTCCGACGAAAAGCCACGGTCGCTATCTGCATCGCTAAACTGTCCATTCTCCTCCTTGTTGTTATTTGCGGCCACCGAGCGTAGGCTCATCCGACCAAAAGGGATGTGTAGAGCCTGATCAAAGACGGGTTTGGCAATACTGTCATTCTTTGGTAATTCCTTCGACGCGGCAATTGGATTGACAAGGGCCGCCCACGTTTTGGGGGGCTTTGCGCTCGCAGGCACTACCAGATCATTTGTTTGTGACACATTTTCCAGTTCTAAGTCTTCAGATGTCACACTTTCATCATCATACTCGTCCACCGTACTTTCTCCATCGTCGTGTATGGATTGGTCTTTGGCTTCCTGCTGCGAGTAGTCGTCCATTCCACAATGATCAACCTGCGGCTCGAGGCGGGCTGCCGTAATGCTACCTTCGGCATCGTTTGCCAATATTTGAATCTTTCCAACTCCTACCGTCCGCTTGGGAGTTTTCCCCACGTGACTCATATCTGCACATCCTTCCTTTTCGAGGTCGTACAACAGCGCGAGCACTTGCAAATCCACCGACGATAAGCTGGGATAATCGCCCGTCTGACGAGAAAACTCCACGACGGCCTGGATTGCTTCCGCGCTCGGTTCACGTGTTTTCAGCTCGAACGGCAGAGTATTCAAGTGCTGACGAGCTTTGGCGTCTCGGATTTCTTGCAGTACGGCCGGCACCGTATAGAAAGAATCCGCCCGACGCCACAGAGTCGTCAGGCCAGCGAGACGAATGATCGGACCGGAATCAATCACTAAAGCACGGTACTTTGCTTCCCCTTTTTGTTCCACCGCTACGGATACATGCGTAGATATTGCCGTAGTCGAAACATCGTTATTGTCTGCCTTCGTGCTAGAAGGAACCATCTTGACAGTGTACAAATTCCGAGATGGGCGTCGTCCGAGTTGCAAGGAAGAACGGTTTCTAGGAGAAGCGAAGACGCGGCTTTCCCATGGAGAAAAAGGTCCCTCACACTACCCAGAGCTGGTTGGTGGGGATTTCGGCTCTGGAAACGGAAGCTGTCCAGACGATTGCTGTCACTTCGGTGTCTGTCTGTCCAGTGAGATACACACATACCAAAAAGTGCGTAATTCATTTGGTATCTGTGAAGACGACGACAAGGCTCACCCAATCCAAAATCGTAATTTCTGGCCTGATCCATCCGGACAGCGAATAAGACCACGACGGAAGCATTCCGGTACGAAAAACCTTCCGACGCGATCCAAGCTTCCGAAGGGAACGAACACCCACCGGCGGGGAAGAGCCGACGGCGAGCGATACACTTTTGGTTCCCAAATTTTATTCCACACAGTCCGAGCAGTTTGTGTGGTTTTGGGGAAGAACGAGACGGATTCATTGGCGCAACCAAGATTTGGCTATTGGACTTTGCCGACTATCGACCACTAGTACAGCAAAAGTACACAGTACAATCAATGGCTTCCCGAACGCTCTGCCAACGTACTTGGCTGTTGGCGAGCAAACGTCCGGCAGCTTGGTCGAATTCGGTGGGAAGATCTACCGGTAGAGCGCCTTCGCTGGAGCTTTTGGGAGGCTATCCAGTGCGCTTCTTCTCGAGTTATCCACCTCATGAGTTAGTAGGTCTACCAAGTCTCTCACCGGTAAGACATCGTCCCATCAGTGAAAGAAGGGTTTCTTTTTGTGTATTTTCGGTTGCTCATTTCGACAAGTATTCTTTTCTCTTCTAGACGATGGAATCCGGATCCATCGCCGCTTGGAATCTCAAAGAAGGCGAGTCCTTCATTGCTGGTGATATTTTCTGCAGTGTAGAAACGGACAAGGCAACCGTAGACTTTGAAGCACAGGACGATGGAGTGTTGGCAAAGATTCTGGCACAAGCCGGGCCCGACGAAATCAAGTGCGGCGATCCCATTATGATCACCATCGAAGACGAAGCCCATCTTGGGGCCTTTGCCGACTACACACTCGACTCAGGAACAGAGTCATCACCACCAGTAGCGGATGCTGCCCCGACCCCAACCGCATCACCCCCCTCTCCGAAATCTTCACCGGCCGAGAACAAGGGTACTCCGGATGGGACGACGTCCGCCACGTCACCAGATACGGGTGATCGTATCGTGGCGTCTCCTCTGGCCCATATGCTGGCGAAGGAAATGGGCTACAATATTTCCAAGATCCCAGGCACCGGGCCAAATGGGCGAATTATTGCGGCGGACGTGAAAGAGTACACCCCGGGTGCCGTGGAAGATGCTGATACAGTCGACACGCCGGCACCCGCTCAGGCGGCCATGAAAAGCTCCCCGGCGCAGCCTGTTTCCGGATCGGGATACACGGATTATCCCTTGTCCGAATCGGCCAGAGAAGTTGCCGCACGTTTGGCTCAAGCGAAACGCAACGTGCCGCACTACTATCTAACTGTAGATATTGCGGTCGACGAGCTCTTGAAAATTCGGTCGACTTTGAACGCCACCTTGGATGAGAGTGCCGCGCTCGGAGTATACGAGCTCTTGCTTAAAGCCGCAGCGCTTTCCATGAAGGCGGTACCCTCCGCAAATGCTTCCTGGATGGACAGTGTCGTGCGTGTGTACGATTCGGTAGATATTAATGTTGTTGTGGGTAGTGGTGATTCGCTCGTGACTCCCGTTATTCAAAATTGCTCCAGTAAAGGTCTCAAAGCGATTTCGGAAGAACTCGGTTCTGCGGTAAAAGCCTTGGAAGAGGATGACGATGCGCCTATTGGTGGCCTCGGAACGTTCACGGTTATGAACCTTGGTATGTACGGCGTAAAGTCTTGTGCCCCGATTATTCGGGAACCTCAAGCCTGCGCCCTGGCGATTGGTGCTTTGGAAACACGAATTGTTCCTAACGACGACCCCGATGCGGAAGATATTTACAAGGAAAGTGTCATGTTTACAGCGACACTCAGCTGTGATCATAGAGTGGTCGATGGAGCCGTTGGAGCGCAATGGCTACAGGCCTTCAAGTCACACGTTCAAAATCCAACCACACTCTTACTCTGATGTAAATGCTTGTCGTGACGTCTAAACTAATCAAGCTTAAAATCAGTCCTGATACGTCCAAATACAAATATCGCGCAGTGATTATTGTCTTTTTTTCAGTCAATCGTCTGACTAGAAATGCACAATCGTAAGTTTGCGATAAACTTTTGCAACTGGTCCTTGTTATATGACCACTGCCATTTATTCTGCTTTCATCCGAGCTTTGAACTCCGCGGCGCTCTCTCTTTTAGGGTCGGACCAGATGCCGAGCTTTTTACGCGTTGCTTTTTCCTGTAAGGCTAAATAGAAATCTTTTCCTTTTGTTCCATAGACGGCACCACTACCGAGGTACACTTCGGCTAGTCCCTTTCGCAGCATCTGCTCATCTACATTGCGCTTCCAGAACCGTCCCGCTTGGACCTGAGCCACCGCACGACCGTACTGGTCTTTCATTAGCAATTGGACGTTCACTTTTCGATCGAGAATCAGCTTTGACAAAAAGTCTTTAGCTTCAATTCCAAACGGCTGGGATGGTTTGCCAAATTTTGCCGTTTCTGGTGTATCAATAGTACAAATTCGAATCGGCAGCGCGACGTCCGATATCTTTTCATCTTGTCCCGGTTTGGACGAATGAAACGGCGTAGGAGTGTGATAAAATCGAAACGTATCACCATCATTCACGGACACGACTCGTCCTTTCAACCACGGGCTCTCTGGTCCAATGTTCGAGATGTCGTGTACCGCCGTTTTGCGTCGAAACCCGAGACTTGAGCGTCCCACTCTCACTCCGATTGCCAAAGAAACCATACTCGCTACCGCGAGGAGAACGGAATGCTCCGTATTCCAAGGAATCTGCTGCAAATTTTCTGGAAATATATCGTCCGGCACCGCACATACTATTCCGTACTCCGAAAGCTTGCTTTGTACCGACTCCGTCCATGATGAGCCTTTTTCGTTCTGGCCCCATCCAAACCACCCCATTTCAGGGGGGAATACCTACACCTTCAGAAAGCAAGGATCTCGTCCTCGACCTGTACCCGTCGATTGTTAGATTTAACTCTTACTTTGGAGCACTGGGCATCAATGTTATATTTATGGTAGACTTTCGCTCTAGGGCATAATGGACGGCCTTTCGTCAAAAACAATGGTGATCATGAGAAAGGAGCAAGCGAACGACCAACTTATTCTGTTTGCGTTTACTGTTAGTTTGGGAAATACGACGAAAGCGGCATCCAAGAGGCGCGAGACAGACATTATTCCAAATTTCTAGATGGTACGATATGTATCGCAGGGACATGATGGCTATGAATGTAAATAATGAGTACATTCTTCAGCCTCGTAGCATATAATATAATTTAACTACTTGAGTAATCGAGATGTATATATCGAAGATAGGAAGTACCAGATCGGCAAAAACCAATCGAAAGGCAACAAGGTCAGAGGACCTTGGCTTGGAAAGTCGGCGACGATGGTCGACAAGACAACGGTGAGTCAGAGCAACAGTAAATGAACCTCGAAGAAGAGACAGAGCATGCGCAGTAATCAACCCAGCTATCTTACCAGTCGACCATCGTATGAATCTTAGAGGAAAAATAGACACCAACCAACATGTACAACAATGAGTACCAAAAGACCGTGCTGGGCAGAAAGAGGCCAAGGCCTACCCGAATGATGAAATTACTGATAACACAAACGTTATGGACTATCTCAAATTCTTTTGTCCACGTCACCATTCCCCTGAATCGCTTACAGCAAATGGAAAATCGAACTCATCGGAAAAACGCCGAGGCAACCCGAAGATTCGCCCAATCCGACGAAATTGCTCAGTTTATGCAAATTGCCAAGGAAGAACGCGCTCGCGCCGTACAGGCAACCGAGGACAAGTACAAGAGAGAAATTGCCGAGCTAAAATCTGAACTTGAGGATATGCAGACTGACAGTATTCTTTTCACTTCTAGCGTCCCAGATACATCGAAGGCTTTGGCCGACGCCCAGAAAAGAAGGGCTCGTGCTGTACAAGAGATGGAAAAACGATATCAAAGCGAAATTCAAATGCTAAGGGCCAAGTTGGCAGAATACGAGCGTAGCAGTCCGTCGGCACCTACTCGCCACGCATCATCAGGGTCGTCGGTACCACCATGGGACGAGAGCTTGTACCAGACGGAACTTGCAGAAAAGGTGCGCGCGTACCACAAATTACTGTCCGATTACGTCGTCAAAGCCCAGCGAGACAAGGCTTTTGCTGTGGAAATGGCAGAGGCGAGGCTAACAGCCAAGTACGAGAGAATTATTGCTGAGTTGAAAGGAGAAGGCATGGAGAGCGACGGCATATAATTATACAAGCAGAAACAAATTGGCAACGGGTCTGGTGTATTTTTTTAGTACTAACCGTAAAGAAGGATCAAGACAATTTCCCATGTCGGGCTCGAATGGCTAGGATCTCGGCCGAATACTTTTCTAGAGCTGCATCGAATGCTAGCCACAAGCGCTCTTCCGCAGCTGCTTCTTCTGGATCGGATGAGACATCGTCTCGCGACGGCAAAGGAAGCAACACTTGACCATTCTGGACCACGGGAGTCAGAGCCTGAAAACTTGTTTCGCAATCGTTGTTAGGACTGGTGTGGGTTTGCTGTATTTCGATCTCTTTCTCTACCGGAGCGGTCCCAAATCTCTCATTTTCCATAGAGACGGCTTGATCCATTTTGGTAAGGAGCTCTTCACTGGTTTCTTCAAGATCCATTCCCTCATTCTCATCCAAATCGTCGCATTCGTTTTCTTCTGCGTTCTCGTTAGCTTTTATTGCACTGTCCATAACGGAAGCTAGATTCTTCATGGCTGTCAATTCGTGCGAGCGGTCCCCGGTCATGGGAGACCGAATCAGTGTTCCGAAGGAACTCGACTCGATCTGGTCAAAATATTCCTTCCAGTCCTGAGACCTGATCCTATTTATTTCCGTTAGCATCAGCATGTAACGCTGTTCGTATTCTTGCGCTGACACACGGCGGGACGTAGGATCATGAATATAGCGGTACTTGCCGTGAGCTTTTTCCACACTGCATTCGGTGATGTTTTGCACTGTCTGAATTTCATTCAATTTGACTTCATCAATTCGCTTGAGTTCGGGTCCTAGCTGCATCAGAACTTCCATTTTGGAGCCTTGGGTATTCGTGGGGATGGAGGCTGGATCGATACTATCTGGGAGTGGCGGGGAAAGAATATACCCAAACAATTCCTCAATTCGACGAGCTTCAACAGATTGCTCACGGTCTTCTTGAGGTAAATTCGTGTACGACCGCACATAGTTGCGTAGAATAGCAAGCTCGTCCTTCACCGGCTTGTTACTAGGGGTGAAATTGCTGGAAGAATACGTAGAATCTACGACCAGTTTCTTGAAGGCCGGAGTGTCGGTAGGCTCGGGAGCGGGCAAAAACGTTTGAAAGTAGGCAGAAGTTGTATCCTCTTGTGCTGCCGCATCGCTCGGAAGCACCATGCTGTAGCGTTTTTTGCGGCGTTTCACAACCGAAACTGATGTATCCAAATAAACGTCGATTTTAGACACCGTTTCGTCAGTGGGATCTGATGTTGGTGATGGTGTATCCCCAGTACCGGGAGCGACTTCTGGGGGTGAGGGAGGAAGAGCCGGAGATGGAACGTGGCAAAGACTGTTTCGAGATCGTTTCGTCGTCTTCGTAGCAGCTATTGGCCCTCGAGACGGAGACGAGCCATTCTCCGAGTCGTTACCGACATCCCTTAGTGGTCTAATCAGAGCCGAAGATTGTCGGCGGCGATTCACTCCATGATCCACCGGTGAGGGAGGGTCGGGAATGGAAAAGACGTTAACTCTATCAAGTTGAATTCCGTGCAAAAAATGCTTGTCATGCAGCTCACGTTCGTTGAGAAAATTTCCATTGCTTTCCTCTTCTTTGGGCGTGTCTCTAGGCTCTAGGATTGTGGAAGCAAACGAAGGTAAGCTGTTTTGACGTTCCATGGACCGGTTTTGTACGGACGAAGGAGCGGGTTTGAGAGGTGGCTTAGAATCTCCCATACGATTCTTGTTGGCATCCGCACAGTCCAAGGGTAGACTCGCGTTCGATAAGCTTCGAGTTCGAAGAGACACCGGCAAAGAAGCAGGCATCTTCGGCGCTGCTTCCGACCCCGATACCTTTGTCGGTTGCGCAGCGGAGTCACGAGAAGGAAGTGGGGGCACACCGAGTGAAAAGGAATGTCGGCGGCGACCCGTAGATGCAGGGGAAGATACCATGGTACACAGAGAGTCAAATAGCTATGGCAAAGGAGCCGGAGTGGAGGCAAGAGGAAGGTTTATCACCGATGTGCATGACCTTACACTAATGCACAGCCTTCCCGGTAGGAAACGACACGCAGCTTTGGAACCACCTCGATACGAGAGCGGCAAAAGCCGGGCGCGAATTTGAATTTCTCCTGGCGACAGTAATTGAGACGTTATGCGCCAATTATAGATGATGTACAAAATGTGTTGATTGGTCAATGCAAGAGTAGGGTAGGGTATGTAAATAAATTGGGGTAGCGAAACTAACATTTATGTATAGAGCATCTGACAGTTAATTCCGAATTCCTACACACCAACCACGGCGAAAGTTGTGTTGTCCTCCTTGACCTCCGTATAACAAACGCATTTACAGTTACATTCCTCACTCACATGTCAACGACTATCGCAATGATTGCTCTCCGGCCTTCCTTTAGACGCGTAACCGCATTGACTGGTGTCACGCGTCGCTCAATGTCGGTGATCACGTTGAGCGACCAGGAAGCTGTGGAAAAATTCAAAACCATCAACTCCAAAACGGTCTGTTACTTCACGGCTGTCTGGTGTCCTCCATGCAAGCAAATCAAACCAATTTACGAAGAAATGTCTACTAAATACGACGGTGTAGCCTTTGGGAAGATTGACGTCGACGACAATGCGGACGCAGCGGTAGAATACGAAATCTCGAATGTGCCAACCTTTATTGCCTTTGATGGCGAAGAGATAGTGGCACGTTTTTCTGGAGCCGATCCCAATCAACTCACATCCATGGTTGAGGCTTTAAAAAGTCGATAGGTTTCGAAACGCAAATGGGAAACGGACGAATGGACTGGAGAAGGAATCTCTTGCGTTTTTGCATTGATTGTAGTCTGGAATACAATGCAATCATCGTTGTTCTCCGCAGCCGCCTTAACCTTTCTATAAAGGAATGTAGAGAGTTTAACAATCTTTAATATATTGATGGAGGGAATCGATGTGTGGCCTGCAATTCGTTGGCCGCTGACGTTCGCACTTCGCAGCAAGCATACAAAGTTGTCGGAAGTGCAATACATGTTCACTTTCTCTCAAAGAGCTGTTGGCAAAGATGATCACAAAAAGCAATGCATCCAATATGTCTAGGGTTTTCGGTTCCATTTATCTCAACCTTTCGAAATTTATACATAATGGCGTTGCACAAATGTAGACCGAAAATCTGGAACAATGAAGAATCATTTCAATTGCTTGATTCCAGCATTGGCATACCTACATGATCCTTGATTTTGTTTGTTGAAGACAGCGATGTGTCTCTGTTAAAGTACTACTTGCTTATGAGAGTATTTGTAGAATACGACAAAAAGTAGTTCTTCCGGGGAAAGCCTTGTAGAGGCTCCACAAGTTTTTGTTTGTGCGTTAAAAAGGTTGTGAGACTAATTAATAGATTCCAAAATAAAACATCTTTGTATTGGAAACAGAATACACGAACATAGAACCATGTAGCCAATATACTAGCTATTGATCTTTGACATAGCCAAATGCATAGATTGTCTAGGCTTGGGCAGGATGTTGATCCAACTCCTGGTAAGGACAACGTCTCACCAGAAGTTCAATCGCCTACTGCTAAAAGCCAAGTCGCTTCCGTCCCACACACAACGAATCACAGCCCCACAGTCCCTACGAATATCCAAGAGTACAATATAGATCGTTTTCCTCAACTGTGATCTCCATCGTCGTTTTGTGTTCTTCAATACAGGATCCTCCAGTCGCATAGATACCGTAAAGGACGGAACTTTATAAGGGACGGAACTTACAGTTAATACAAATTCCAAAAATTCATGTACATTTGCTACGAGACGCACCAAACCAAAGTCAGACATAAAACTAACCCCACACGTGGATTCGTCTCATTCGCAGCTTCAAAACGATACCAGTGTTTCTAATACTAGTATAAAACTGCATTGTACACTTTCATTTTACAGTTAAAGTCGGATTTTGATGTTAAAATGCAAAATAGGGTTAAGGGTTAGAATTCTAGCAAACATTTAGCCGGTTTTACCTCGTTTGTTGAGGCAAATGCGTTTCTGATTTTGTTCGCTCTCCTTGAGCTTTGAACATTAATACTCTCAACCGAGAGTTGTTCTACACTTCAAATACCAATACCGTTGGTAACATGGCATTCCATCCAAGTGGTATTGTGGTAGAAATAGTTGGCATTGAAGAATCCACGAAAACGACTCTAATTTTTTTCTGCAAAATTCTCAACGGATATTAGAAACGCCAGCCGGATACGATCATAATTACAACCGAGATCCTTTAAATACTTGATGACTGGTCGTTTTTTTTCGGGACTCACATTCAAGGCTTTGCGGCACGCCCCTGACAGTCAAGCAGCTGTCACAATGTATGGGTATCGCCCAAGCTGACACCAGTTGAACATTCCTGGTACAGCAGCAAATTACTCTAATAGCTAACAGTATGCAATTTTGTTTGTTATCTAGGATCAAATTGTAGCATTATGTGGTTATACTTTAACATCTCGTTGATTTTTTATCACCGCTGGGTTTCAACCGTTATTGTGATCGCGTTTATTCCTGCTTTCAAGCAACTCCCATCATTGCCATGACCCAAATGACCTTTGTGAAGTGTGGCCACCACGCGCCAACTGTGCTCCAGGCACGCGCCGAAAAAATATGCGAGCTTCGAGCATGTCGCTACGATATAAAGTGGCCAATGCGATGAGAACAAATGAAAGCCCGCCAGCAGAAACGATGCCAGCAGGCTATTGCGAGCTGTGTCGGCAGGTGTCGGAAGTCGGAACAGAGGTTGCCCTTCGGGTCGATTTGGTGGAATTTCCTTCACTCACAGAAAAGGTTTCTCATAAAACTGCATTTGACCAGAATTTCAGCTGTCGTGACACTGTTTCGCAAAAGCGAGCACTGAAGAACACCTAGCATTGTCACAATGAAATCACGCTCATCTACTGCCTCCATCTTTTTGTACGTTGTCACCTTATGCGGTCTCATGTTTGATGTCACTTCGTATTCGCCAAAGTCGCCTGTCACGACGAAGCCGAACTTTTCACCCAGGGCCCCTCGGAACTCAAACGCTGCTGGAGAGGAAGTGTCCGTGCATCGTATTTTGGCGGAAGAAAGACGGAAACAGTGGATTGATCAGAGTCTCCATTACTACACCAAGGTTATGCGAGAAGAACGCAGACGGACCTTAGGTCAAGCTAAAAACTTCAACTCGGCCGACTACCAAGACGATTTTATGCTACTCGCCAAAAAGCACTACTTTGCTCTCCGTAAGATTAAGGATGGCAAGCCTGGCCATGCGGAAACGATCTACCGTCGTGTAATAGACGAGCTTTCGGCTGATGATGAACACTGCGACCACGCGAAGTTGGCCGTGACGACCCTTCTGCTGGCGCTTCTGTTGCAGCGTCTAGGGGATATCAAGCAAACAAGATCAGTTTTTCTCAACTTTTTTCGTATCGCCGTTCTGGAAAGTGCCAAGGATGAGGAGTGTGCCTGTTCAGCCAAAGTTTTGCAAGCTTACGCTCTTTTTGAAATGAAGCAAGGTCACTCCTTGAAGAGTTTGGATATTGTCTGCAAGGCTGTGAAGCTTGATCCTTCGTTGGCCCCTGTACTCCGATGGAAGCAATTCCGGGACGCATTGGAGCGCCGTGCGGTGCAGCAAGTTTAAGAGAAAAAACCCCTTATCCAAGTCCTTCAATCCTCACAGATTCCTAATGTAAAAACAATAGCTATTTTAGAAGCGAAATACGTCATTTTCAGCTTTCAGAACACCAACTTTGTTGAAACAGTCTAGGTTGGTTGTGAAATAATGAAGATCTATAGGAAAGCTAACTGATCTGCTCAACAAGTGCACTGCGGAAGAGGTCTAGATTGACGGGATTAATAAAGTCGCTTCTGGAAGCTGTGGAGGCCATGGACGCCACCCTCTGCTTGAGCAGCCGGCGAACGGATTTCAAATCGCAACTTGTCTGAATAAAGCCTTTCTTGCGCCTCTTTGACGCTCTTGCAACCAGCATCTTGAAGACCGTGACGAACACCTTGCATGAGATAGGGGACGTATCGACGAAGTGTGCCCTTATCCTGAACAGCTCCACTCACACCTTGCGCGACCTTAACGGCAGTCGTCGTGTCATCCCAAACATAGCGCTTCTCACTACCCTTATTCATAGCTTCTAAGCTTCCCATTCCCCGATAGCGTTTCAAGCGAACACCGTCTTGGTAGAAATATTCACCAGGCGATTCGTCGGTTCCTGCCAACATACTTCCCATCATAACACAACCAGCTCCCAAACATAAGGCCTTAGTGATGTGCCCCGTTGATTTGACACCACCATCCGCAATAATCGGAATGCCATGTTTACGTGCGAATTTGGCAACATGATATACTGCACTTGCCTGCGCTCTGCCGACAGCGCACACTTCTTGGGTGGTGCAAATGCTGCCAATACCCATACCTACACGAAGTCCGTCGGCGCCAGCTTGAATTAAATGATAGGCTTGCGATGGAGTGACGCAGTTGCCCCCAATGACGTCCACTCGAGGGTACTAGTTCTTTTAAATGACGAATAATGTCGAGCTGATAGATAGAGTCGCCTTGACTGGAATCGACCACAATCACGTCCACACCGGCTTCAACCAAAAGTCTGGCGCGATCACGGTCCTCTGGGCGTGTACCAATCGATGCTCCAACTAGTAGCTGTTTGTTAACCGACTCTTTGGACGCCAAGGGGTTGTCTCGCTGCTTTTGCAAGTCCGTGCGGGCAATCAAGGCGACTAATTCATCCTGCTCGTTGACAACGGGAAGTTTGCCTTTTTTGGAAATCTTCAGTACATCATTGGCTTCCTGTAAGGAAATACCGTCCTGCGCGACCACCAAGGCATCTCGCGGAGTCATGAAAACAGAAATTTTGGCCGTCGGATCTTCAATGAAGGAAGTGTCACGATTTGAAATAATCCCCAAAAGTTTACCTCCCATCTTCCCGCCTTCCGTGATTGGGAAAGAAGAAAAGCCGCGTTTGGCCTTGGTCTTAAAAACATCTTCTGCAGTATTATCCGGGGACAAACAGATCGGATCCGTAATGAATCCATTTTTAAACTTTTTTACTGTGCGCACTTGATCCGCTTGCTCTTCTGGACTCATATTCGAGTGGATGATTCCTATGCCTCCTTGCAAAGCCATTTGAATGGCCATCGTATGTTCCGTGACCGTATCCATTGGACTGGAAACAAACGGGGCTTGCAACTTAATGTTGCGCGTCAACTGAGAAGAAATGTCGATATCGTTGAGACCGAACCCAATGTGACCGGGCATCATGATAAGATCATCGTAAGTGAAAGCCACACATCCTGGATTTCTGACGAAGATCTGAGAAGGTGTAAAGCTAAAGAATGAAAGAATGTACGAGAGTCAGCGCATGATTTGAACCGTATCGATTCGAGGAGCACGACCCACAAGATGATGCACGTGATGCCTTTGCAACCTACCCTTCCGCTCCCGAATTGAGAGTCTCTTCGTCAATATCGAGAAGCTTGGATCCGTTACTCATCTTCAAAAGCGATACCACTCCTGCTAATTGTCTTATACGGTCCCCCGATTACTGCCACAATCGCTCAAGAGCAATGATGCTGGCAACGCGATGGAAGACAGGAATTGTAACGGCGCGGAACAAAATGGTCGCTCATCGATGGTCCGTACAAAAACTGTTTTTGGTTGGCGGATGGGCGTTGCAATGTACATATCCGTGCTACAGACAGACGCTTCCCAACGCAAGGCAGATTTCCTAATTTGGTCTCGACCACATTTTCACAGTCAATCATAACTTTAGATTGGTTGATGTCCGAGCGCGCATGCCCAACGGTTGTCATGACAAGACGCAACGGCTGAAAGACGTTGTCATCTTACTGGCGGAGGATACCCGATTACTGTCTTCGAAAGTCTCACCGAGAAGTACCATATGCCGAATGGCAATCGGCGAGCGCCAACGAGTCGAGTATGAAGCTAACAAAAAACACGGCAAAAGCATCATCGGCGGGAAAGTGACGAGACTTTTCGGACCAAGGCACACAACGTACTCGCATCAGTGAACGAGCACTTCGCTTTATACCATTGCATCCTACAAGAGCTACGATAGCACTGTTTTAAAGAGTTGCTTCCAATTAATATGCTTGTGGGAGCTCTGGATGTCGTTAAATCATACTTGCCGGACTGGCCGGAATGGTAAATATAACTGTTGCTTCACTGAAAGGTGCCTGTGTCGCCGGTGTCTTTAATAGCCTGTAATTTTCTTGCAATAGGGCGTTGGATATTCTTTTACTGATGACTGGCTTACTGATTGCTACCGGCATCATATCGACGCTCTACGTTCCCGACGAAGAGAAAGAAGACAAGGAATATGTGCAAAAACACCCGGCAGATGCTGCACAGGTCTCGAACCGGAAGCCTGCAGCTCACTGGTGTAGATTTACCGTTGTCGAGCTAAAGCAAGAGCTGCGCGAGCGTGGACTTCGTGTCAGCGGTCTCAAGCATGAGCTTGTCGATCGCCTAGCCGAATTTGAAGCAATGTCCCCGGCGCGACAAAAAGGACAGGTCGAAGAGACAAAACTGCATCATCACGAGCTGCTGACCGAGTTTCACGGCTTTCGCACCATGTACGTGACGGTGTATGCTGTCATAATGCTGGCAGATTGGATGCAGGGAACGCACATGTACACGCTATACATGTCTTATGGAGTCAACGTTTCTGCTCTATTTTTGACTGGGTTTTTGAGCGGAGGTATTTTTGCGCCCTTTCTTGGTTCTTTCGTAGACAAGTTTGGTCGCAAACGATCTTGTATTGTCTACTGTGTTTTGGAAATCCTTATAAATGTCATGGAGGGTTTCGACAATTTTACAATTCTTCTGGTGGGGCGTGTTATGGGGGGTGTCAGCACGAACCTCTTGTTCTCGGCCTTTGAAAGTTGGATGACAACGGAGCACAGAAAGCGGGGATACCCCGACGAGTGGCTTTCGCGAACCTACTCTCAGTGCTCAATTGTTAATGGGAGCACTGCTGTTATGGCTGGCATTGTCGCTCAGGTATTGGAGGATTTTCTCGGACAAATTGGACCCTTCCACGGTGCTGTGGGCCTAACCACTTTGGCTCTTTTGCTAATTCTGGGTTGGGAGGAAAATTATGGCGAGGAACAAAGAGGAGATCACGAAAAATCGAGTTTGACACACCAATTTATTGAGGGTTGGAAAACAACGATTTCTAATTCGAATGTCTGGCGCATTGGCTTGACACAGGCGCTCTCCGAGGGAGCCATGTATACCTTCGTTTTCATGTGGGTTCCGACTCTTTTGTCGTTAGATCCACCTGGCGGTGTACCGACAGGGTGTGTCTTTTCGGCTCTAATGATGTCGATAACAATTGGCGGCCTTTTATTTCCTCTGCTGCAGGCCGGAATCAACGCGTTTGTCCCCAAAGACAGTTCGTCGGAATTGTGCGCATCCTTCGTGTACCTTCTTGCTAGTGCTAGTATGGCAATTCCGGTTCTGTGCCTGTCCGCCATTGAAACACCCGGAGGCCTAAATTGCCAGCAAATGGTCATTGGTAGCTTTCTGATCGTCGAGTTTTGCGTTGGGCTGTTCATGCCTGTGGCTGGAACTCTTCGATCGAAGTATGTTCCAGATGCCCTGCAAGGTGCCATTCTCAATATTTTCCGTCTTCCTTTGAACGCTGTTGTTGTTTCGGGCACTTACGCCACAAATGTTTTAGAAGCAAGTATTGTCTTCAAGCTGGTCAGCGCCTGCTTCTTTGCGGCTGCTATTATACAGGCTACGATGATCACATCAATACCAAAGCCCCTGAGCAAATCAAAGACAGAATAGATTTCATTAGCTTTTAAAAACCAGAGTAGATTCGCACGGTTACACTTTTAAATTGTTACTATTTTTGCGCCACTGGAAAGACCACCACCTTTGCTCTTTCGCGCTCGCTTCGCGTAAGCGACCGAGTTCTTCGTCTGCTTTTTGTTGCGCCTTTTGAAGAGTGGAGTTTTCGTGTTCCATGGCTATCTGTCTCAAGCGGAGCTCGGCCAGCTCGGCTTGCCTCTTTCCTGTCACGCCATTCACAAGATCAAGCTGTTTCGTGAGAAGCTTTGACTTTTCTTCTTCCAACTTGATTTCCAGCTTATATTGAAAGTCAACCTTCATCTTCTTCGTAATGCGCTCCAGATCTTCCAACTGTTGTTTGTCGTATGATCTTTTGAACCTGTCTGTTTGATTCTCAAATTCTCGATCAATTTCGAAAAGCTTATCCTCGAGCTCGCTGATTCTTGTATTCATTTGATGCTCCATAAGATCGAGAGAATCACGGGCGATTTTTAATTCCTGCTCTAATGCTCGAATGCGTGGGAGCTGAGAAGCTGTCCCAACGAATGCTGAAGCGACAGCGATACCTACGTTTATTGCTTCTTCCACCCCGATGCCTATACCAGCAGCACCATCCATTCCGATTCCAGCACTTACGGGGTCAAGCAAATATAATTGGGTTCTCTTGAAATCAATGTACGGCGTTCGGAAAACAAAGGCGTTTGACGGAAGAATGAGAGGCAGTGCCAATAGCATGCCAAGGAAGGGAGCCATTACAGGCAAGACAAAATTGCCAACTTGGGCTGAGTATACTGCTGTTGAAAACTATAGCAGTATTCGATTCAGCGATTGTGCCTTCTCCCGACAGGTCGTTTTATGTCCCTGATGCCTTCAAGACCGACGTTGTCTGTCTTACATCTTCGCGAAAGAGTCAGGTTTTTCATTCCACGAAACTGTCAGCCGATTTGGATGGCTCCGCAACAGGACAAGATTGACTGTAAGTAGATGCTTTCTTTTATTTACAGACAAGATTGACTGTAAGTAGATGCTTTCTTTTATTTACAGACATGTTGGCAGAGAATTATATATAAGTGTAAATAAAAGAAAGCATCTACTTACAGTCAATCTTGTCCTGTTGTGGAAAGCCACACTGACCGTCTTCTTGTTATCACATCTCATGTGTGAAATAAAACCCTTAATAGTTAACTGGAACATCTACTGTGCACTAAGTTTGCCATCCGTAGTCTCGGCACGAACCGAAACTTTCGTAGATCGACGGAAAAGGAGCCTAAATGGACAAAAGAACCAAGCAAGTCCGAGAGAAAGTCGAATGACTAACCACAGGAGCCGTAGCAGTCTGTTGCGCAAGAGAAGCACCACAAGGAAGCCAGTATATTTCAAAAATACTTCGACAGTGCGATGTGGTTCTGAACACGCGTGAGCGATGTTAATTCTGACTTTGTCTGGAGCAGTCTCGACAGCAGCTTTCAGTTTAGGGCAAGTTTGGCGAAATTGGTAGACTATTTCAGCAAACGCTCCACTAACATGCTTCGTCACTTCTTCACGCCCATGGACAATTCCTACCGAAGTTTCGTTCAAGAGAGGGACAATGTGCTTTGCATACTGCGGTCGAATAGCAACAAGTACGGAATTCACATGACCACTCAGGTGTCGCTGGTAGAAGACCGTCGTCATTTTAACATAGGGCTTGGTGCACATATGCACAAAGTCTCTCTGCTTCAATACATAGGCTTTGCTGTACATGTAGTGAGATAACACCGTTTCTCTCACAATTGCAGCTTTTTCGGAAGCCTGAACCTTCAATTTTGTTGCGAAATCCAAAGCATCGGATCCAATGTGTGTTGTATTGAGATACGACCTTTGGTTGAAACTTCTCTTCCAAAATTCAGCGTCCTGTGCAAGATTGATTGAGGAAGAGTTGGCAATGAACCTCAAACCGTCTATTTTCAACGTGAGCATCCTTACCTTTACAGCCTCGTTGTGTGCTCTTTCGGCAGTTGCAAGCGTATTGATTCTTTCATTAAGTACTTGCTTTTGACTCTCAAAGTCTTGCTGCAATGAATCGGTGACTCTTTTTGTGTCGATTTCGGTCTTTCTTCGTAATTCATCCAGCGCTTTCTTAGCGCTAGATTCAGCACTTTTTACGCTCTCCTCATGTTCTTTTCTTAAAGACTGGAAAGCCTTTTGCCATTTAGCCTCTATTTCACCCGTTTTTGAGTCAAAACGATTCGCCAGCGATAGCTTTTCTTCATTCACTTGAGCGACTTTCGCCTCCATGCCCCGCTTGAAGTCGGCCATTTCTCGCTCTTTGCTTTCGATGAGCGTAAAGTGATCAGAGTCAAGCTTTTGCTTCATCTCACTCACGAACGAATCCCGTTCATCTTTCACTGCTGCTATTTGGGATTGAAGTTTCGTCGTGATTTGATCAACCTGTTTTGCTACTTCTTCGTCAAGACTTTTCCGAAAGTAAGCAGATTTTTCCTCGTCGGTTTCTGTCAGTTTTGCTTCATACTTCAACTCAAGCTTGCTGTACATTTGTTGTAATACACGCTGTTCTCCGGCTAGCACAGCGAGATCTTGTTCCAATGATTTGGCCCTTTTCCGCTCGTCTGATAACAGGTCATTTTCGTTCTGAAGCTTTTCGTCGATTCCTTGATGCGCAGAAACCTGGCACTGTTCATCGGCAGCTTCTATCTTTCTCTTTAAAACAAGCTCAAGTTCTTCAATTTTACCTTTCCACTTTTCGTTTATTTTCGTCATCTCTTCCTCAACTTCAGCCTTGTGGCGCTTGGTTAGCTCGTTATGGGTTCGTTCGGCCGCCTTGAGCTCTTCGTCTCGTTTCCCCAGAGACTCCTTAAGCATTTCAACTTCCCGGTTTGTTTTCACCTGCATTTCTGATATTCGTTTTGATAGGGCTTCCTGAGCGGCAGAAACTCGCTGTGCCGACTCGGACGACCGGGACATTTGTTCCAATCGCAAATTGGCGTCTTTTCTCAACTCGATCACGTCCGCTTTCAACTGCTCAACTTTTTCACGTTCGGTCGCTAATTCATTGACGGCTATATCTCGTGCTTTCTCGGACGCTCGAAGTTCTTCTGTAATAATATCGAGCTTCTCAGGTCCAATGCAAGACACTTCCGGTTGATTACTACGCGCTGCACCTGGAGTGTTTCTTCGTTCCTCTGCATTCATTTTGAACAATTTCGCAAAGCGATTCTGCCCCTCGACGGCATCGTTGCTCGTAAACCACAGAGCCAACGCCAGCATCAACAACCCCTTCATATTTCCCTTGTCCTTAAAAAAAACGCTCTTGGAAGAATATTGAACACGATGCCTTTAAAGCCTCCAGCTATCGTTTGTCCAACGCCCACAACTTTGACGCCGGTGTTGTGTAACCGCTTCGCACACGTGAGCTAATGGATTGTGAGTTTCTACGTTTTCCACCTTTTCGCACCGTCTGGCCTTCTCTCGTTCAGATTCCCACCTTGACTTTGTGAAACAAGGTTTGCAACTAACTGTAAAACTAATTATCTGTAAAGTTTCCCTCCAACGGCTCAAGAAAGACTGCGATCTGAAATACCTTTGTCTAGAGAGCAATACTTTCAAGCCAAAGCGCAGCAAGCCTTGGTTGGTTCAAACGAGAGTGCCTATAGTAAATTCCATGGTAAACACTTTATTCGTTTAGACCTGGATGCTGGAACGCACGACACTGGTCACAGTGTCATTGCTCCTCAATAGCCACATCAGGCCAGTCGCGCCAGCGAGGTGCAACGCCACGGACATCTTTGACGTCCTTGATCCCCTTGAGAAAGGCTGAAATCTGGTCGAGTTCTCTATCTCTCGGATCGTCAATGAATGAAGAACAATCAATAGCGTTTTCCGGGTGGAAGACGTATGAATTGGGAGAATTGTCAATGATGATTGCTTGGGACAAATCACGATCCAGTAAAGACAAGTCCTTGACATAGCTTCCTTCGTAGTAAACACAAGATTCACGAAATAAACGCATACGAATCGTTTGATGGGGATCCAATAGATCTAATAACGGATCGGCGTACTTGTTGAGGCTGGCAGTGTAGATGACAATCTCGTAGTGCTTTGCCATCTCGATCAGGAACTCGTCAACGCCAGGTCTTTTCGCAACGTATACAAAATGTACAACATCTTCGATCTGTAATGAAACAAGAGCGATTAGAGAACGGTCCCAGCCGTTGACCTTTCAGCGCTAACTAGACAAAATTACCTGTACAGGAATCACAAAATCAGCACCAGGAACTGCCCGGAAACTAGAATGCACCAGAGTCTCATCCAAATCCAAAACAAGGCACTTTTTCCCGCGATCGTCCGGATGAAGAGTCGGTAGTAATCCTGATTGCTCTTCTTTTAAAGCTGGCACATCGGGAACGGAAGATGATTTCGACGCCTGCGTAGGGCTGTCGTCAGGGTCTAAACAGCAGCACATAATTCGCAGAGTGTCGAAAAACGCTTCCGTGCAACCTTCCATCTCGTCATCATTCGCTGACAATTTTCCATTCCTGTCGACGTGCAAATGAGGTTTGGGAGCCGATGGATGCTCTTTGCGGGCACTCTGAATTGCGTTTTCGGATCGCGGCGTTACCGCGTTTCCATACCGATCCGTTTGGGTAATAAAATCGGGTGTCGCCATCATTGTCGCGGCCATTGGTGTTTTTTTCTGCCCCGGAGAGCGAATGTCGCTCGTGTTGCGAATATCCGTTGTAATCACCGACCCCGCTACCGAATCCGGTGTCGAGCGACTCGTGCGTGGAGTGGAAGGAAGATGGCTCCCATCTTCTTGCGTATCAACCCGAAGAACTTTGCTATTCTTAGAAATTCGCGGTTTTCTCGATTGTTCAGTTTCCATCGGATATTTAGCGGAGATCCTGTGCTTGCTTTCTGGAGCGACACGATCACGGCGTTTCGCAGATTGCAATGCTTGGCCTTTGTAACTGTTCTTCGAGGGAATCGATCTGCGGCGCGAATCAGCCTTGTCGTGAACTGAATTGACCGAAAATAAACCAAACGAGTGTCAGCAAGAAAAATCAGGTAGCGTAACGAGTCCCATGAACCAACAACAGTAGACACAGTGGACTACAACGATAGAAGACGACGAACTATCGAGGGGAGCGTCCCGGACGCAATATTCTTCATCTGCGACCGCTGCCGGGTTCGATCCAAGTTAGTTCTCTTGCGGTGTACCGGGTGTACCGCCAACACCAGCCTCTCTATGTCACAGCGTGGGCTGAGCACAATTTCCCATCCTACGACGGGATTACATAGAACTCTTTCAGTAGAAAAAAATCGAAATCCCTCCCAACGGCAGCCAATTTTCAGTACCGCATAAACAGAGGTACGAAGCAGAACTCAATCAACGGCAGGTGTCTGGGAGTGACGTCATCGGGACAATTGCCACCAACCCCGAAATGCGATTCGGCAAAAGAAAATCCCGGTGAATCGAGAAGAATGCATGAATCGATGACCATGGAGAATACGGTTTTACTGTTGGCATCACCACTGCCCGACTGTGAGCTGAAGCCAACCTGGCTGTGAGAAACTCTTCTTCCAGACTCATTATCTTTTGAAATAATAGCGCGATGGAACTCTCATTGTAGCGTTCTCCGCAGTCGTGCGGAAACGAGAGACGACACGAAGATATACAACGATTTCATCGATCTCTTTTCGCTTACCTCCTGACATCATCACTGCACGAATCTATGTCGGTGCAGTCTTGGTGGCTGTATATGGCTCTTACGGAATCAAGTGGATAGGAAGATTGCGTTGAAAGGAAAAGGGTCGTTACACAAGACAAAGAAGACTGTGATCCCGAAGTGTATCGGGTAGATGGGCCTCTTTTTACGTTAGCAGTACTCCCGCCTCGGATGCAAATGTACAGGTCACTAATATTACGTTAAACTGGCTCGTCTGAATCCGATGCCCAACGGTACCCGTGAGGGAAGCTATTCGTTCGCGCATCCTTTGCTTCGGTTGAGCTCCAAAATTAGCGACGTCCAACGCTTTCCGAATCATAAATAGGGTGTACTGTCTTTTTAAACTATCAGTTTGCCATTTCCTAGCATTGTGGATATGTTGATTAGATTCCGAGACTCGAACGGTCAAAAAAGTTCATGAATTCAGGATCAGATCGAATTCAAGATTCATTAACCAAAATTCAGTTGGCCTTGATTCCGCGTGGAGTCAATAGCGGGAATCTATAATTCGATAGCTATTCACTGTTAATGCAACGTACAACTCTAGAATATGTAGGATTTTTACGCATCAAAATAGTGTGCTATATTATAGAGCTTGAGACTAGCAGGATATGGACAAGGAAACCAGCAAGCTGTCTCAAAATATCATAGTTTTTTGGAAATGCAATTCTTCAGCATAAAAGTTGCTTTGAAGAAAACCAGATAGGAGTCAATCAAACTCACTTGAATGAGCTATGTGTAAGCTAGCGACAACCCCATCGTGACCCGGCTTACAGCTCAATCAATAAGCAGCCGAGCTCGTTCTCTCGTCAACCAATTTCCTTCTGTGACGAATATGTGACAGACCAAGCTTAGGATGATTTGTACTGGAAGATCAACTTTGAAGCATCCTTACAGCTCTATTGCCTCAGTGGCGATCAAATCATCACGTCTAAGAAGCAGCCTCGGTGTCAAGGAGACGGCTTCGTGACCAGATGCCCAAGCGGCCCAGAGCTCTATGCGTTCCGACACCGACCCATCGATGACCAGGCCAACAGATTCGTCGTGAGCTGATGCGTGCGATCGCACTCCATCGCACATGGCTGGATCGTGGAAAGTTCCACCGTTGGTCGATTCTATCACGTACTGAACATCTCGTCTGATGAGTTCCTCTGGAACTCGAAGGCGCGCTCTGATGGATGTTTTGGCTTCCGCCGGAAAACTGAAGCTGTCGGTCCAGGTTTCGCCGTCCGCGCTGACTTCGATGTGTACAAGGTGTGGAGCATCCTCGGGTAGAAGAACTTGGTAGTTCATAATAATTTCGCTGTCGTCAAGATCGATGTAGCATCGAAGCCAGGAAGCAAAAGAGCTGGCTCGTACCAGCACTAGCAGAAATAGTGTTATTCTACCCTGCACTTTTATCATTTCGAATTTTACTGTGGCAGCGCTGATATAATGACCGTTTTTCGCCGACCCGTCATTGTGGATGAATTGGGATGACTGGATGGATGATTGACTGTGAGATTGGCTCACAAGACAAAAAAAACATAACTGTAAGTTGCCCACTGATCCTAAAATACGGTGCTAATTGTCTGCACGTTGTAGGCGTTCGAGGGAGTGTTTGGATGGTGCTCGGCGTTATGACCTTTCTATCCTAAACCTTATCCAGATGACCCGAAAGCAACAGCAAAGCATTGTTCGTTTATATCCTACGTGGAAGCAACATTTGGATAGCGTAGCAGGAAATTGACGATCACTGTAAAGTGTATCGTTGCTTGCTCTCTTTTGTAGAGTCAGAAAGCACTAAGCTACAACTGCCTGCATTGAGATCAGTGAAATAATCTGACGTAATAAACATCCATATCAGTCCACTGCAGTCATGGAGGGCTCCTGGGATGTCACTGCCTCGGAGGAAATGTCGGGAACTCGTCTTTCCTTCCATTGCTGGCCTTCGTCGAGGTTGGAAGCGACGCGCAGTGTCGCTCCTTTCGGGGCGCTCTATACGCCTCTCAAGAAGCTACCACCCCAGTGTGCTCCACAGACGACTCTACCATACGATCCGATTCGCTGTTCCTGTCACGCTGTGTTGAATCCTTACTGCCAGGTCGATTTTCGTTCCAAACTATGGGTTTGTCCATTTTGCTTGCAACGTAATCATTTCCCTCCGCATTATGCCGATAACATCTCCGAAACAAATCTTCCCGCGGAACTCATTCCACAGTACGCGACCTGCGAGTACGAACTACAGACGGTCCCGGATCAAGGACCCCCTTGTTTTCTTTTCGTCATCGATACTTGCGCACAGAAGGAGGAAATCTCGGAGCTCAGTGATTCGCTTCAACAGGCGTTGAACTTGTTACCAACAGATGCTTTGGTCGGTCTTATTACCTTCGGAACAAACGTCTCAGTCTATGACTTGAGCAGCGACTCCATCGCCAAATCTTACATTTTCCGAGGCAATCGAGAGTACTCTCCTGGTCGTGTGGGGGAATTGCTCGGCTGCAACCGCCACCCCGGTCAACAGTCGCAGCCGAACGGACAGACTTCCATGGGAGGGCCTGGGCAAGAAGTTTTGGAGCGTTTTCTCTTACCTGTCTCTGAGTGCTCTTTTGTCGTTGAGTCAATCCTGGACGATCTCCGTTGCGACCCTTGGCCGGTCCCTAACGATAAGCGTCCCGCCCGAGCGACTGGCTGTGCCCTTTCCGTAGCCACTTCGCTTTTGCACCTCGCTATTCCTCGGCGCGGTGCGCGAATCATGCTATTTACGTCTGGTCCGTGCACCTCCGGACCGGGAGCGATCGTGTCACGTATGAAAGGCGAAGACATGCGATCGCACGCGGATCTGGCCAAGAACGTGGAGCCTTTACACAAGCCGGCCTGCGAGTTCTATGTCAAGCTTGCCTACCCCCAGTTGCTCGGGCAGACTCCCGACAATAACAAGAAAAAGAATAAGGCTCCAATCCCAACGAATGCACCACATCATGCCGTAGACGTATTTGCGTGCAGTTTGGATCAAGTCGGCTTGCTTGAAATGTCGGAACTTGTCGAAGCGACGGGGGGTCTGACTGTCTTGGGAGATTCGTTTGGACAGTCGGTATTCAAAGAATCGCTTCGGCGTGTATTCAACCGTTTTCCGGAAGAAGTTCCACAGGACGGAGGGCAGTTGCAGATGGCTTTTAACGCCTCGCTCGAAGTTTTGACAAGCAGTGAGTTCAAGGTTTCTGGTGCAATAGGTCCCGTCACTAGTTTACATAAGGCAGCTCCGAACGTATCCGAAATCGAAGTCGGAAAGGGAGGAACGAATGCGTGGGGTCTCGGTGGCGTAGATCCAAACACCACGGTCGCAATCTATTTTGACGTTTCAAATCCCGGAACTACACCCTTACCGGAAGGGAAGCGTCGTTTCATCCAGTTTTTGACGAAATATCAACACGCAAATGGGCGAACTCGACTTCGTGCAACTACGCTCTGTGGTCCTTGGTATAATGTTCCGAAAACACCCCAAGATGATCCTCGTGCTGAGCGGCAAGCTACGATGCACAGCCCTGTTAAAGGCAGTTTCGATCAAGAAGCAGCTGCTGTGCTGACGGCACGCATGGCAGTTCATCAAACTGAATCAGACGAGGTCGCCGATGTTTTGCGTTGGGTGGATCGTAGCTTGATCCGGCTTTGTGCCAAGTTTGCTGAGTACGAACCAGATGACCTCAACTCATTCCGACTCTCTCCAGAGTTCAGTCTCTATCCGCAGTTCATGTTTCATTTGCGTCGTTCTCAATTCTTGCAGCTGTTCAATTCGAGCCCCGATGAGGCAGCATACTATCGTTACATCCTATCGCGGGAGAACACAACGAACTCTCTGGTAATGTTACAACCTACTTTACTTTCGTACTCATTCAACGGCCCACCGGAGGCGGCCCTCCTCGATTCAGAGAGTGTGCGCGCCGACACGATTCTTTTGCTGGACACGTTCTTTCATGTCGTTGTGTTTCACGGTGAAACTATTGCCGCCTGGCGTGAACAAGGCTATCACGAACAAGACGAACACGCTGCTTTTCGGGCTTTGCTCGAAGCCCCACAGTCTGATGCTCAATTGATAATGGATGCCCGCTTCCCTGTCCCTCGGTACATTGTTTGTGATCAGCACAAGAGTGAAGCACGATTCCTGATGGCCAAGTTGAATCCTTCCGTAACACACAATTCAAACTTGGATGGGAGCGGTTCAGCGCAGGTCAACACCGACGACGTTTCTTTGCGTGTGTTTATGGAACATTTGATGAAACTGGCCGTCCAGACGTAATACAGCCTTAAGTAGCCAGGTGGCCTCTAGAGCATTATCTCAAAGTGATGGGCTAGAAATTGTGGCAATGTCTTACAGTTAATTCACAACTAGTCTTCGGTTCAGCAACCCTTTTTCATATTGTATCGGGTATCCTGATGTAGTTGCTTCTGCTAGCACGTCGAAAGACTAGGAATATCAGCGCCCCAACTGCGAAAAGAACAGAAGACCCAAGAACGTGGCCGGTCGGCACAGAAGATCCGACAAGAGAGGCAGGTATTTGCATCCCTAGATGCTGCGACGAAGACAAGTCGGCAGGCATCGCATCTATTTCTAACTGTTGCGACCATGAGATAGATGCATCCGGTTCCAAATGAAGAAGAATCTGGGGTTCCGGAGAAAGTGTTCCTCTTTCAATGTATAAGTTGTATGCATACATCGATAAACTGCTTTGTCCAACTTGGGAGAGTTTCGATGAAAGGGAGGTTTTACAAGCAAACAAGTTGAATGAGCCTTGGGTCTCTCCATCGTTGAAGAATTCTGTCTTGATTCGGACACCGGGCGGCAGTGCTTTTCTCATTTCAATATGGATCGATTCAGGGTTTGGTTGAACTGTTGCAAATTTCTCCAAAGGTGTGGACCACGACCATGTACCTGGCTCGTCGTAGAGACCGTCTTGGTTTCCGGAAATGTCAAGGTCTAGGGAGTATCCAGGTCCCACGGCCACATTGTCACAGGTGAAAAGGTTGTGTGCGTACCACGCTGTCGAGAACGAATCGGATCCGAGATTTGTCAATGTAGAAGTTGCGGTCAAGATTTTACCATCCAGTTCAATTTCTTTTTGCAACCGATAGCCGTGATTGTTCAAAGTAGCCTCATGTGTCAATGTGATTGCATTTGGCCCGTTTTGCGCCATATGCCAGATCGGTAGCTTCGCGAACTGGTACGGACTATTGAACTTGTAATCCTCAGTACTATCGCAAGTTGGACAGCTCCCCTTTATGAGCTCTCCAACCCCTATTTTGAGAAACGACTCTCCTAATTTTGCTTCGCGGTAGCCCAGCACTCCATTCGTTACGCCCTCTTCGCCCGACCATCCGCACCGATAGTTGCAAAAATCTCCGTCATCCCCTACTCCGAACTCAGACGCTAGTCCTACACCACTTTCGGGCCAGTTGGAGTTGTGCGGGATACGCCAGATACCAGTATCGAACAACACATGATATCGTTCCATCCTTTCACCGATTCCTCCTCGGTATACTATTTCTGTCACTTTCCGCTTGATAGATCCAATCATGGAGCTGTGGTCAAAGCGACTA